>NW_025820303.1:4715222-4808207 GCF_002878395.1 Capsicum annuum
TGCCATATTCATAAAAGATAATTTTATAATTTTTTTAAAAAAATTATGTACAAAAAAATGATGCATAAAGAGCCAAAATATAACAACAAAAATACCAATATCAGAAAGTCCAAAGTTTTTACTTTTTTTGCACCTTGCACCAAAACAAACACACAGTGAACACATATTTACATGTGAAAATCTTTTAAAATATTAATAAATACTAAATTTTTAACTCATAAATTTGTAATTCAATCAATTCAATGCTAAGAATCTTAAAGACTAACACTTTAACTTTAAATCCTCAATACACCTCTACGCATATATAATACAAGGGGAGAGGAAGGAGTAGGACCTTCACCACAGCCTAACTTGGAATTTTGAAGCAAGTCTCATTGCACAAGAACTCAAGTAAAGTAGTTGAAGGGTCTACACTGGGAGCTTAAATCTTTTTCCATTGGCAGCAAAAACCAAGATCCCATTTTGAAATACCTCTTCCATTTGTACTCACAAACAAGATTCTTGGCTCAATCAAGATGTCAAACTCCAAAAATAGTTAAAATAAGGGTAGTCTGGTGTAAAACTCCCATTTGCGTGAGGTCTAGGGAATGACTGGACAATGAGACTTCAAAAATCTTGACTTTTTATATTTTTTTGGCTGAAAAAATACACAGTAATCAATCTTGACTTCTATTGAGTGTCCAAGATTTGTCATCTTTCAATGTATCCTCCATTTGTACTCTCCAAACAAGATTCTGGGCTCAAGAAATAAACTTTAAACAAAGCGTCAAACTACAAAAATCTTGACTTGTATATTCTTTTTGGCTGAAAATTTTACAGTAACCAATCTTGACTTTAATTGACCAGTGTTCAAGATTTGTCAAAAAAGAAACTTCACAATACATTAACATACACCATGTAGATTAATCCCTCGTAATTCTTGTAATTATAAGCCAATTATTGATGTTGTAAAGTGGAAAAACTAGAATAATGTAAAGACTGAGGATAACTATGGAAAAATAATTTATTTAAGAAGAATCAGACAAAGTAGCAGTAAAAACACCGACTAAGAGGCTGAGGAAAATGATATGATTAATCTATCATTACACTATCGTTTTTTGGTATGATCTGGTCTTCATTATAGAATGTATAATTCAAAATAGTCCTAAATTTTTATACATTCATGAGTTACATATCTTAACTTAGTCAAGTGTTAACCAAAAAAAAACTTTGGGAGCTGAAAAAAAGCCATAAAAATGAGTTCTCTCTCATCCAAACACCTAGAAAGTTAAAGCACAATAATAAATAGTTCGTAGGCTTATTACATAAATAGACACTAAAATTTGGTATCAACTTAGGCCAAGTATCTCAAATTTGAAAGTGCACAATTAGACATTTTAATTTGTTCTCGATAAAATACTTCAACTTGACTCCAATATGGCCCATAGACACCTAACGTAGACATGAAAAATGTCTAAATAATCAATTTGTGAGTTAAATATTCAATTAATATAGTGAAAACGAGTTAAAGAGTTCTAGATATACATACATTTATTTACCAGTAGATGCCACACTTCAGAGTGTGGGTTTATGTGTTATGTCAACCCCCATAGCTTCTGCTATATTATTATCCCCCAAAACCCATTAACTAAGTTTTTAAAAAAGATCTCATCCTTTCACTGAAAATCAGCTCAAAAAATGAGTATGTCGGCTTCTTCCTTCTCTATGGTTGTTACGTCTTTTTACCCAAAAGCGTAAATTCTCAGGAGTTTGAAAAGCCCCAATTTAAATATCCCCAAATCAATTAACCATAATTCCTAATTCCATCTCAAGTTCATAACATCCTGATAATCTTTCTGCTTCTATGTACGATGAATATGAGTTTTTCCAAGTTGCATTTTTGTCCTTCGTAAAAAAACAACCAACAAAATTCAAACTCCATTAATGAGGAAGTTGCATTGTGCCCCAAAAGGGATTCTTAGAAATTGAATAAGTACATTAGAAATTGTTAGTTTGGATAATTCACATCCTCGACATGAGCATCAACTTCCTAACACGATATTGATCACCTTGTTAGTAAAATTTTTTATATATGGTTAAGCACTCCACAACATTCTAACCCAATTTTTTCAGAAATAAGTTGAATGAACTCTAGGTTGAAGTGTTTTTGTACATTATTTGTTGGCATATACAGGTAAATCAAATGCATAGAGTGTTGAAGAAGAAGTGAGTATTACATCTTAGCTAGCAGAGTTAGTTAGAGTCGGTTAAAAGAAGTTGTTAGACTTGTTGAGCTGGCACTAAGCTGCAACACTAGTAGTGTTAGTAATAGTGAGCTAGCTTAGATTAGAAGCTAAAGTAGGTGTATATATAAACAACTATCAGTATGCTTAGGATAAAATGTTACAGATTTATTTCCAAATTTCAATGGAACAGTAGATTTCTTTACCAATCTTACCTTTCCCCTCTTCCTGTCTGAAATTGTTCACTACAAACTCCATTAATGGAGCTATCTTAACATAGTATCTAGTTAGTGTCAATTCTCTTCAATTTGGGCTTCTCGAAGTTATGTTCGAAGATCAGAGCTCTTAGTTTGCACATCTATGGCGGAAGGTACTACTTCTATATCTGAAGGTACTATTCCTACACCTAAGGGTATCAGCAGAGCTCAAGACGAGCAGGTTGATGGAAATCACTCTCTATACATTCATCCATCTAATACTCAAGGTTCTGTCCTTATTTCTACTCAATTATTAGGGTCTAAAAATTACTCTCTATGGAGTAAATCAATGCATATTGTTCTCCTTGGTAAGAACAAGATAGATTTCCTATTAGGTACTTGTAGAAAAGATATGTACCAAATCAATCTGCATAATCTGTGGGATAGGTGTAATGCCATTGTATTAGCATAGATAATGAACACTGTGTCTAAACACCTAATGAGTACTGTGATTTATGGATCTGATGCTCATAAAGTGCGGGAAGATCTTAGAAAAAGGTTTAACAAAGTAAATGCATCTAGGGCATTTTATCTGCATAAAGAGACTTCTTATGTATCCTCTTATTTCTCCAGACTGTGAGAGATATGGGATGAATTAGATGCACTTGTACCTCTACCTACATACCCATTTCCTGAATCTAAGAAATACAAGCTCACTCCCAATTACAAAAGTTGTGGCAATTTCTAATAGGGCTCAATGAGTTATATGCACATGCTAAGAGTTAAATTTTGATGATTGTCCCTTTGCCTAGAATTAATCAAGCTTATGCTATGATACTTAATGCAGAGAGCCAAAGGTTGATTGAAGTAGGAAGCCACTAACATGTATCAGTTGCAGGTGATACCACTACTTTACTCAGCAATAGGCTGCATTCAAAATTTTAGACTAATACTAGCTATGGCGGATCTCACTTTGGCTCTAGTAGTGGACATGGTAGTGGCAGTAACAACTATAATAGTTGTAATACTGGTCAAGCAAGTTAAAATACAGGTTTTAGACCAAAACCTATCTATAAACAAAGACCATCCTTTGGAAAGAGTCAGTTGTTTTATGACTATTGTCATTTCAAGGGACATACTAAGGAAACCTATTACAAGCTTAATGGATACCCTAATGACCTCAAGAAGAAGAAAAGGTTCAACTTCAATCATATTAGTCATGCTACTGTTCAGGACTATCAGCTTAATGACTCTGTGCTTTCTCATACTCCTAGCATAACTCCATCCGCACCTTAATTTACCACTAAGTAATACAATCAAATTCTCAGAATGCTCAGTAAGGGTAAAGAAAGTGACACTTCTGTAGCAAATATTGTAACTGCTAGCTCAACTAGTTCATCTGCAGGTATTTTTACTACACTTATGTCTGATACTCATAGCTGCCATTGGATAGTTGATATAGGAGCCTCTAACCATATGGTAAACCATATATATTTTCTTACTCAGTCAAAGAAAGCAACAGGAGTTTATACAACTCCAGTTAATCTAACTAATGGAAGCCAAGTACCTATTATTCATGAAGGGACATCTTTAGTTTTCAATATATTATTTCTCCCAGATTTCAAATACAATCTTTTATAAGTATCCCAGCTGACCAAACAACTAAACTACACTGCATTATTCTTTCCTGATTTTTGTGTCTTTCAGGACATCTCTAGTGGGAAGGTCTTGGGGATTGGTAAGGAGGAAGATAGGTTGTATTTACTAAAGACTGACCAAGTCCCTGGTACCAAGGCTTCACATTCCATATCTACTATCCATTCTGATCTGCCTCATAGATGCTCAGTTGCCAATAGACTGAGTAATGTTGCTGATCCCTGCTTGTGGCATAAGAGGTTGGGTCATGACCCTCTATCATTACTCAAGAAATTAGTTGTTATTTCCACTTGTAGTGTCTCAGATCATATGTGTTCAGTGTACCCCCTAGCTAAACAATCCAGATTATCTTTTCTTTCTAGTACTTTTATGTCTGAAAGTCCATTTAACATTGTTCATGGTGATGTGTGGGGTCCCTCTAGAGTTCCTACCCATGATAATAAAATATATTTCATGACTCTTGTGGATGACTTTACTAAATTTACATGGATTTTCTTGCTGCACTCTAAAGTTGATTCTGTTGTAGTCTTGAGAGACTTTATTCTTATGATCAAAACTCAGTTTGGTGTTCCTGTCAAATGCTTCAGAACTGACAATGGAACTGAGTTCTTTAACACTCAGGTGTATGATTTATTCAAAAGACATGGTATTATTCATCAAAGTTCTGCATATATTCACCTTTACAGAATGGAGTAGTTGAAAGAAAGAACAGAACCATTTTTGATATGGCTAGGGCCTTGAGATTTCAAGGCTTCATACCACTTAGATTCTGAGAAGAATGTGTATCTGCTATAGTCTATTTGTTAAATAGATTACCTTCTAAGGTGATTCAGTATAAATCTCCATTTGAGAAGCTCTATTATAGACCTCCTGCTCTCTCGTATCTCAAGGTCATTGGTTCATTATGCTATGTTACTAATGTGTACAGAACTGACAAATTTTCTCCTAAAGCCTTCCCTGCAGTTCATCTGGGCTACTCTTCCTTACAAAAGGGCTATATTCTCTATGATGTCAAAACTAAGAACATGTTTGTTAGTCGTGATGTTGTATTTCAAAAGTCTATATTTCCCTTTAAGGACTTACACTCCAATCCTCAACTTCTTTTTCCAGTGTTATAGCTCACAAAAGATAGCAGTCCTTCTCCTGTTATTAAGTCACCTGTTCCCTCACCTTCACCTGTTCCCTCTCCTAATCTAGTACCACCTACTTCTTCTCCTCTTCCAATAGTTAGAAAATCTTCTAGAACTTCCAAACCTCCCATCTGTCTTGGTGATTATGTTGTTCCCTCCAAGTCTACCTATCAGTACCCTATTTGTCATTTTGTTTCTTATTCAGGTCTTTCTCCTTCCTACTTGCAGTCTTTAACTGCTTATTCGGTCATTACTGAGCTCACTTCTTACAAAGAAGCATGTCATGATCCTCTTTGGATCTCTGCAATGCAAGAGGAGATTAAAGCTCTTGAAAATAATAAGATATGGTCAATTATAGCTTTACCTCCTGGGAAGGCCCCTATTGGATGTAAGTGGATATACAAGGTGAACCATAAGTCAAATGGTCATGTTGAAATATACAAGGCCAGACTGGTTGCAAAGGGGTATAGCCAAAGGGAATGTCTAAACTTCACTGAGACATTTTCTCCAGTAGCCAAAATGGTTACTGTGAGATCAGTAGTAGCTCTAGCTGCTTCCTGTAAATGGTTTTTGCTCCAAATGGATGGTCACAATGCATTATTGAAAGGGGATCTTCTTGAGGATGTGTATATGCAGATTCCTGATGGTTTTTCTAAATCCACTGCTCTTGCAACCCAAGGGGAGCCTCAGATAGTTTGCAAGCTTCACAGGTCCTTGTATGGACTAAAGAAAGCACCAAGGCAATGGAACCTAAAGCTCACAGAAGCCCTGGTTGATATGGTATTTAAGCAATCTCACTATGATTACTCATTATTCACTCAGAAGTTTGGTAGGGACCTAGTCATTATTTGGGTATATGTGGATGATCTCCTAATCACAGGTTCTAACTAAACAACTAAGAGTTGATTTACATAACAAGTTTAAAATAAAGGAACTGGATGAACTCAAGTTCTTTCTTGGCATTGAAGTATCTGGATCACAAGAGGGAATAGTTATATGTCAAAGGAAGTATGCTCTTGAGCTGGTGTCTGAAATGGGAGCGATCCCCACTCCCGAAGGTTGGGAGGAAGCAGGATTTTGCATCCACCTCTGCTAATTGCAAATGCATGAGCCAGCTTTACATTTTCGTTTTCTTTTTACTTTTTCTTTGTCTTAGTTGTTAGTCTTAGATCAGGTCCATAGTTTGTGCTTTCCATTTTATCACTATCCAAGTCCTGTACATATTAGAGTCATAGTTTTATTTCAATTATCAAAGTCAGTGCTTTCAAACTATTTTATTCTGCGTCTTGTAAACAATCTAGTCATAGTTACTTTCTTTGATATTAGAACAAATAATAGTTGTGTCTTGTCCTTAGAATTTTAGCACAAATATATAGAGTCAGTCCACAAAACCGCAAAAAGAATTTCATTCTATTGAGTCTTTTCCATAGATTTTAGAACAAATACATCAAGTCTTTACAGTTCAAAAAAACTAAAAATATGTCTATCACTAAGTGTAACGCCCCAATTTTCAGAATCGGAATGCTACATGGTCCACATGACCTCGAGGGACCACAAGATAACACATGACTAATATCTATACCTATACACTACATAATATACATATAATACACGAAAAACCTAAACATGTAGGCCATAAGGTTAACTGAAGAGATATAGTAACATCCATGGGGTAATGAATACCCAAAACAACTGAATATAAAACTGAATACTAAATTTGATAGCTAAATCTGACTAAATCTGAAAGCCTCTAAGTACTGTCTGAATAAAGATTTGAAGGAACATGTCTCAAACTAACTCCGTAAAATTGAACTGAAGTAATAAATGAATAAATCAAATCATATTATCCTCGAATAGATGAGGACTCATTGTGATTGGAAAGCTACTGTTGGTCTGGACTCATGGCTCAAGACCTATGGTGTAACATGAAAAGAAAGTACCATAGCTCAAATGTGTCAGTACAACTGGAGTACTGAGTATATGAGTGAGGTAGGCTAATGCAAAGGGTTTACATGCATGAATAATGCTAACTGACTGACTGATATAAATGTAAGAGTACAAACATACATACATAGTAACTGAGATCGTGAGTAGATGGTAGCTAAATCTGTATGGTAATACATGACTAGAACTGTAGTTCTAATAACATGAGCGACTGTGTCTGACAGTCCTAAATCTGGAAGAACTCTCTGAGTCCCGTGTTATAACTGAATTTGACTGTATCTAACATCCCTGGTATACTGATATCTAAAGAACTGTCTAAGTTTTTTTACTGAGACTGATACTGAAACTGTGGGAGGTAGTAGTTTAACCGACATGCCCCATGTATACCATTACGACTAAGCTGGGGTCCAATCTCTACCTCGACTAGAGGGGTGTCAATACCACACCACTGGTAAGGACAGTTGTGAGTGACCCTTATCTGGAAGGTACTTAAAGTGAGAACGGTGGGGCCCTAAACTAACAGGTTAAGACACCTCATCAACCCTAATTTAATAGGTTAAGATGTCTCAACCTACGTTGGCTATGTAGTTCTGGAACACAAGGATGACTACTAAGAATCACACCCTGAACTGGCAGGTGAGTTCCCATCCTTGGGTTTACTAGTGCTAACTTCTACTCCCATCTGAAGGGACTGAACATGATTCAAATGGATGTACATAGACTGAATAACTGACATCCCTTGACTGACGGAGTAGTACTATTATCTGAGAGTTAACTGAGATCATGAGATTTCTGATGTTTCCTGAGTCACATGACTTACTAAGTTCTATAGAGTATAGCTTGAATGAGATTTATCATAGCACATGACATGGCTCTAGGGACACAACTATATTTTTTAGGTACGAATACCCCCAGGACTCGATAGAAGGAAACTGGCACACATGACATGACTTGATCACAAGATAAGAGTCCACAATTCACAATATTATAAGTAGGGGATAGTATACTTCATGTATTTATTCACATCTTAACATGGTAGGGAGAGAATGGATATATTTCGTGCATATAATTCATATTTCCATTATCACACGTACTTCATGCCACAACAACAACAACACATAAATAGAATGAAAATTGATATGGAAGTGTATAGCTAATATAGACTTGTCATTTAGATATCATGGAATCATGTAATTATGGGTTTCTAGCATCCTAGGCATTTTATCAAACACTTTGCATGCATTCTTTAAATCATAGGTGGATTTCATACTTGTATCACATCAAACCACCTAAAGTTCATGTTTTTCAACTAACAACCACATATATTTCATGAAAACATCTTTAGATGTCATTTTGAAACTTAAACAACAATCATTAACATTTACATGCTTATATCACCACAAAAAGTTTATAAAATAACATTTAAAAATATGGTTCTTGAGATCTATGAACGGATTGGATCCATAGATGAACACTACGCATACCTTAGATTAAGAATTCGTGGAATCTACGGTTGAATTTGCTTGAAGCTTGAAACCCCAATGGAAACCCTAGACTTGTTCTTGACTGTTCTTGAGTGAATTTTGATAAATTTAATGTAAAGGGATGCTTTGGGGCTTCAATCCCGTATTTAAAGAGTATATATAGGGTTTTGGGAAGTTACCATATTGCCCTTGAGGAGTTTAATATGAAAATTGAAAACTACGCAAAATTTATCCTGATTTAGAGCCCCGGCATGACGCAGAGCTTGGTAAAATGCCGATTATTGTGACCTAGAAGCTTGGCGCAAAGTGGGGCTATTGTGGAGGCTTTATAGAAATTGACGAGTGCCATTTTGGCCTCCGGAGCGACGCGCCATGCACTGAAATGGCATTCGTCTTACAGCAGAAACTTAAAATAGCCATAACTTCTTCATCGGGTGTCCGTTTTAGGTAAATTTGGTATCGACACAAAGCTTATTAAATTATCTATCCGTTGGTAGGTCATGAGATCAAAAATTCGTAGTATAATGAGATATATTATTGTTTGAAGTTGACGATACCAATATCCTTCTCAAGAATTCAATCGATAAGGAATGTTTTGATTCTCACGATAGCTAGGACATATTTGAGACCTTAATTCACATCAACCTTGATCATGAAACTACCAAGGAACCATGATGTACTATGCATGAGCTTGAAACATTGAGCTAATACTGATTTGGATTTTTTGGGTTATTACAATATCTCCCCCTTAGGAACATTCGTCCTTGAATGAGACTTAACTGAGAGGGAAGAATAAGACAAGACGAACATGAACTGAACATAAAGGACTGAAACATGATCTCATGACTGACATGCTAAACATAATGAACTCATGCATATCTAACGCATGAATAACTGGTACATGATGCGTAAATGAGCAATCTGATAAACTGAGCTTCTCAAGATGAGAATGTATATCTGATGCATGACCTTATAATTGAACTGATACATGAATGCATGACTGAGTATGCAACAGTAATAGATACCAAGTTTAAAATGGGGACATGAACATGAAACTGAATAAGCTTAAGGACAAATATTACCTTGAGCTTGATCTGAATTTGTGGGGAAGAGGTGAGGATACTTGGTACGCATATCTGTTTCTATTTCCTAAGTGGCTCTCTCATGAGAATGATTTCGTCAAAGAACCTTAACTAGAGGGACTTCTTTGTTCCTTAATCGATAGGTTTGATAGTCTAAGATTTCGACTGGAATCTCTTCATAAGAGAGGCTGTTCTAAATGTCAATGCTCTGAACATGGACCACAAATACTGGGTCACCTATGCTCTTCTTGAGCAAAGAGACATGGAAGACTGGATGAACTGAGGCTAGATCTAAAGGCAATTCTAGCTCATAAGCTACCTTACCAAAGCAATTGAGAATCCTGAAGGGACCGATATATCGGGGACTGAGTTTTCCTTTCTTACCAAACCTCTTCACTCCCTTCATGGGAGAGATCTTAAGATAGACATAGTCATTGACCTCAAACTTGAGATCCTTCCTATGAACATCTGTATAAGACTTATGTCGAATCTGAGCAACCCGGAGTCCCTCTCTGATCAACTGAACTTTCTCTAAGGTGTCGAATACTAAGTCAGACCTATGACTGAGGCCTCACTAACTTTGAACCAACTGATCAGATATCTACATCTCCTACCATAGAGAGCTTCGAATGGAGCCATCTAAATACTGGAATGATAGCTATTATTGTATACAAACTCAATCAAGTTCAAGTGGTCATCCAAACTTCCCTTGAAATCAATTGCACACGCCATTAGCATATCTTTAAGAGTTTGAATGGTCCTTTCTGCTTGACCATCTTTCTTAGGATAAAACATTATACTGAGATGAACTTGGGTACCAAGACCCTTTTGGAATGCTTTCCAGAAGTGAGAGATAAACTGGGAACCTCTGTCTGAGATGATAGATAAGGTAACACCGTGTAATCTGACCAACTCCCTGATGTAGAGTTTGGCATAATCCTTGGCTAAATAGGAGGTACAAACCGGAAGGAAATAGGCTGACTTGGTCATTCTACCTACAATGACCCAAATTGAATCATGTTGATGACGAGTTCTAGGCAAACCCGTCACGAAGTCCATGTTCACTTTTTCCTACTTCCAAGTAGGAATAGTGAACTCCTACATGGAACCACTAGGTTTTTGATGCTCTATCTTAACGTACTGACATATAGAGAACTTATCCACAAACTCTACAATATCACTCTTCATCCCACTCCACCAATATATCTCCTGTAATTTGCAGTACATCTTAGTGGCCCCTGGATGAATGGAGTATCGCGCACCATGCGCTTCTGCAAAAATTCATTTTCTCAAGTCATCTACACCTGAAACGCACAAACAGCCCTGACAATGAAGAACACCATCTCCCCCTTAGGAGAAAACCTGAACTTTTTGATTCTGAACTGACTTTTTCAGCTTGACAAGGCTAGGATCCATGTCTTTCCTTTCTTTCACCTCAGAAACTAGAGATGACTCTGAAATACTCTAAACACATACACCACCCTCTAAAGAGTCAACTAAGTGAATACCTTGTCTCCCAAGCTGATGGATTTCCTAAGCTATCTTTTTCTTGCTATCTTTAACGTGAGAAATACTGCCCATGGAGAGTCTACTGAGAGCATCGACCACAACGTTGGCCTTACCCGGATGATAAAGGACACTCATGTCATAGTCCTTTAAGAGCTCTAACCACCTTCTCCAATGAAGATTGAGATTTTTTTGAGAAAATATATACTAGAGACTCTTATAATCTGTGAAGACGTCTACATGAACTCCGTAAAGATAATGCCACCAAATCTTTAAGGCAAAAACTACGGCTCCTAACTCAAGATCATGAGTTGGATAATTCTTCTCATGGGGCTTCAATTGTCTGGAGGCGTAGGCTATGACCTTACCATGCTGCATGAGGACACAACCTAAACCTACTCTGGATGCATCACAATATACTACGAACCCATCTGAACCATTTAGAAGAGCTAGAACTGGAGTTATAGTGAGTTGATTCTTCTATTCCTGAAAACTCTTCTCGTATGAATCTGACCACTGAAACTTGACCTTTTTCTGAGTCAATATGGACATAGGAGACGCAATAGAAGAAAATCCCTCAACAAACCATCTATAATAGCCAGCCAAACCCAAGAAACTCCTGATATCTATTGGAGATATGGGTCTGGGCTAGTTTTTTACCACTTCAGTTTTCTGAGGATCGAATCTAATGCCCTCACCAGAAATAATATGGCCAAAGAATGCTACTAATCTTAGCCAAAACTCGCAATTACTGAACTTGGCGAATAATTAATGATTTCTGAGGGTTTGAAGAACAATTCTGAGATGGTTTGAATGATCATGCTCAGTGCGAGAATAGACCAGAATATCATTTATAAAGACTATGATGAACATTTCCAAGTACTGCTTGAACACACGGTTCATCAAGTCCATGAAAGCTATAAGGGCATTGGTTAGACCAAAGGATATGACTAGAAATTTGAAGTGACCATATCGAGTATGGAAAGCTATCTTTAGGATATCACATTCTCTAACTCTGAGCTGATGATAGCCTGATCTGAGGTCTATCTTGGAGAAATAACTGGCACCCTAAAGTTGGTCAAACAGATCATCTATTCTAGGAAGTGGATACCTATTTTTGACTGTAAATTTGTTGAGCTGACGGTAATCAATACATATCTTGAGAGAACCATCTTTCTTGTGCATGAATAAGACTGACGCACCCCATGGGGATACACTCGGCCTGATGAATCCATTATCTAAGAGATCCTTTAACTAATCTTTTAGTTCCTTAAGTTCTGCTAGTGCCATTCTGTATGGCAGGATAGTGATAGGTTGAGTATCTGGGAGAAGGTCTATGCGGAAGTCTATTTCCCTTTTGGGAGGAATGCCTGGAAGATATTTGGGAAAGACATCTGAATATTCACTAACCACTAGGACTGATTCGAGAATGGGAGATTTAAAACTAGAATCTTTAACATGCACGAGACGATACACACACCCCTTAGAAATCATTTTCCTTGCCCGAAGGTAGGAAATAAGCTGACCCTTGAATGCTGAAACACTACCCTTCCACTCTAAGATGGGCTCATTCTGGAACTGAAACTGAACTATCCTATTTTTGCAGTCGACTGTGGCATAGCAGGAATGAGGACAATCCATGCTGAGAATGGTATCGAAGTCCATCATCTCTAACTCAACTAAATCTGCTGACATTGATTTTTGAAATATCATAATCGGGCACTTTCTGTATACCCGCCGGGCTATGATGGTTTTACCCACTGGGATAGAGACTGAAAAGGGCTCTGGTAAAATCTCAGGACTGATTCTAAAATTGCCTACTACATATGGAGTAACAAAAGATAAGGATGCACCTGGGTCTAGCAAAGTATAAACATGAACACGGAAAATTTGTAACGTACCAGTAATGACATCAGGAGAATTTTGTTGATCCTGTTAGGTCTGAAGAGCAAAGAGTCTATTTGGGCGTTGCCCACTAGTAGCACTAGAAGTGGCACCCTGCTGGTTCGGGCGATCGAACTGAGCTGCAGAATGAATTTACTGACCCTGAAGACCTGACTGCGGACACTCTCTAATCCTGTGGCCTGGCTTGCCACAACCAAAATAGACATCACTACCGGCTCTGAAAATACCCTTGTACCACAAGCTTGACAAAGGAGATTTATTCGGGCACTGCTAACACTACCCTGAGATTTAGAGCCTGGCGCTTTGTCTCTGCTGTCATCTCTGAATTTTAGCACTGGGGCACTAGCAGAGGAAGGAGTTGGAGCTGCTAACTTGGGATAAAACTATGAGCGGTTCCTTCCCTCTGATTTGGGCTGAGCAAAATTGAAATTGCCTGATTTTGCTCTCTTGTTCTGCCTCTCTCTAATCCTAACTTTCTGCTCTTCTAGCTGCAGAGCATGGGTCATAAGTCTAGCTAAGGTCATATCACTGTTTAGCATCATAGATCTACACTCATTCACCATGCTATCATTCACCCAGGACATAAACTTGCTCATCTTATCCCTATTGTTTGCAACCACATGAGGGGCATACCTGGCTAGCTGAGTAAATCTAAGAGAATACTCTCTAACCATCATATTTCCCTACCTGAGGTTGATGAACTCAAGAACTTTGGCTTTTCTTAGCTCTTGGGGAAAGAATCTATCTAAGAAAGCCGTGAGAAATTCCTCCCACCTAATGGGACCTGTGTCATCTACCCTCTCAGACTTCTACTATTTGTACCAAGTGTGAGCTATATCTTGCAACTAATATGCGGCTAACTCGGCACTCTATACAGAAGTAACACCCATGATGTCAATGACCTTCTGAACTTAGTTAATGAACTCCTAAAGGCCTTCATCAGACTTAGACCCATGGAAAGATGAAGGGTTCATTCGAGTGAAGTCCTGAATCCTAGCAGCTACAGAATTTGCCACTAGATTGGCCAAAATAGCTGGTGGCCTTTCATTTTGGGTAGCCACAGACTGAGCAAGTGTAGTAAATGTAGCTCTAAACTCTACATCAAAAACATGTTCTACCAAAGGATCTTCGGGCTGAGGAGCTGGCTGGTTTCTTCTCTTTGGGGCCATATTCTGAAACTAGAGAAGAACGAATGAGACTGGGATTTTAACTTGAGATTATTCTTACTAGCACGACATGAATACTGAAAGAAGGGAAACTATTCCTAAAACATCTTATAGCCTTCTATACAAAAATGTAGCGCGCAACACACCCATGCACAAGACTCTACTAGATATGGCTTTTAGAATTCCTAGGACTCTATTGAACCTTAGGCTCTGATACCATGTTTGTAACGTCCCGATTGTAACGTCCATGATAGCATGTAAATTCATATGGAAGTGTATAGCTAATATAGACTTGTCATTTAGATATCATGGAATCATGTAATTATGGGTTTCTAGCATCCTAGGCATTTTATCAAACACCTTGCATGCATTCTTTAAAGCATAGGTGGATTTCATACTTGCATCACATCAAATTACCTAAAGTTCATGTTTTTCAACTAACAACCACATATATTTCATGAAAACATCTTTAGATATCATTTTGAAACTTAAACAACAATCATTAACATATACATGCTTATATCACCATAAAAAGTTTACAAAATAACATTTAAGAATATGGTTCTTGAGCTCTATGAATGGATTGGATCTATATATGAACACTACGCATACCTTAGATTAAGAATTCGTGGAATCTACGGTTGAATTTGCTTGAAGCTTGAAACCCCAATGGAAACCCTAGACTTGTTCTTGACTGTTTTTGAGTGAATTTTTATAAAATTAACGTAAAGGGATGCTTTGGGGCTTCAATACTATGTTTAAAGAGTATATATAAGGTTTTGGGAAGTTACCATATTGCCCTTGAGGAGTTTAAAATGAAAACTAAAAATTGCGCAAAATTTATCTCGATTTAAGGCCCCGGCGCGACGTGGAGCTTTGTAAAATGCTAATTATTGTGACCTGGAAGCTTGATACGAAGCGGGGATATCATGGAGTCTTTCTGGAAATTGACGAGTGCCATTTTGGCCTCCGGCGCGACGCGCCATGCACTGAAATGGCATTTGTCTTACAACAGAAACTTAAAATAGCCATAACTTCTTCACCGGGTGTCTGTTTTAGGTGAATTTGGTATAGATGGAAAGCTTATTAAATTATCTATCCATTGGTAGGTCATGGGATCAAAAATTAGTTGTATAATAAGAGATATTATTGTTTGAAGTTGACGATACCAATATCCTTCTCAAGAATTCAATCAGTAAGGAATGTTTTGATTCGCACAATAGCTAGGACATATTTGAGACCTTAATTCACATCAAACTTGATCATGAAACTACCAAGGAACCATGATTTACTATGAATGAGCTTGAAACATGGATCTAATAGTGAGTTGGATTTTTTGGGGTATTATACTAAGTCCTCATCTAGTTCACACAAACCTTTTGTCAAGATACACATGTCAACCACTCCTACTAATACGTTATCATGTAAACTTGACTATGCCTATGAAGTATAAGTATTACCATCAACCAACAGATGTGTACCACACCTTTACAGAACCCGTATTCAGCTATTTCTAAAAAGATATGTAATCCCTGGATGAAGATCCACTCTATGGTCTAAGAAAAGGCAAAAGGAGTTAAAGAATATGTTGCTGCTACACCATTTGTTAAGTATCCTATTCTGGTAACTCCAGAAGTACAACTTATATCACTACATATGCCAGAGGACTTTCCACAGCAATGGGAACGTCTTGGATTTACTCATCTCCATATTGGTGTTGCACGAATTGGTTTGACATATCAGGAGAGAAAAGGCTGGCCAGTTGTGGAACATCTTTCTCTTCTTGATACTAGATTCATTAAGAACCATCATGCAAATTTGAGTACGTCAAAAATTCTTCTGGATGATGGTATAGTCTTTGTCACCATGTTCTCCGACTTTAACATACCGTTAGCTGATCCATATTTAATGAAGGCGATGAAGGTCCAAGTCCAGATTCTCGATGCTCAGCAGGACAGAGTTGCCAATCAGGAAACTCTCCATTGTCAGATAGCCTGGCGTGTTCAGAACCATGATATGAACCTACTTCCTTCTAGTGGAAAGAACTCTTTATTCTTGACTATTGATGCAACAGATAAAACCAAAAAGTGCAACAAGATTCCGAGAAACATATCTGGAAAAGAACTGGTCAGCATTATCCTAGCTTTATAGGTCGCTAAATATGAGAAGTTAAGAGCCAATCCTCAACCTCTCAAGTCCACTGATGATTCCGACCACTACTATCTCAAAAGGCCACCCAAAACCACCTTCTACATCCCCATGTACAACCCAAATAATGATTTTTCAGATGTAAAAGACCCGGATACCATACTCAATTTCATTACTATCTTTATGAGACAGTATGATTGGATAAAGAACTTCAATCATGAAGGTCGTAGTCTGGTGTGGTGTAAATTCCCTTTCTCAGGGCATTACCCATGGAAAGATGATTGTGACTGTAGAATTTATAGAAAAAGAGCTGCTATAGCTACTAAACCCGAGATACTTATAATGCCCCTCTCTACGTCCAGTCACACAGATGCTTACTCATTAAACCACCGATCTAAAGAGGATAACCCAACCCAAGCTCTAAAATTGCCATCTGTTATCCAATCGAATATTGCTTCAGCTGACCCTCAACATGCCATACTTATCACAGCACTGGAAAGCAGGCTACAGAAAATACAGTCTAAAAAATGCCCAATAGGATCCTTGATACTATATTTTCTTGACCAACAGCAGAAAGAGATGGCCTCGTTAGAAGAACACATGCATCTTATGAAATACGATCATGCTAAACTCTAAAATGCCCAAAACATGACCATATTTCCTAAAACCTACCCTTCACGAGGTTCAGTCTAGCCCTTTTCTACCATCCCACCTCATCCATCCATACCAACGTTGTTCTCTCTAGTTATCATTGACGAACAGGAGGAGTTCAACATCGTAAAGTTTGTATGGAAGAGAAAAGATGCCATGGCAGCCCAAAGAGAATATGATCATGCTAATGCCAGAGTATCTACCATATTCCCACATGGATATTCTCCATCGAGAATAAACCAACCTTCTCCACCTTGTTCATCCATGCGATTCACTTCACCTCCAGAAGTTGAATAGACAAGAAGAGATGCCATGACATAAAGGTTCAAGAAAATAAGGTATTCTAGTTGGGTTCTCTATGATACTAATAAGATAGTATTGTCATATACTTCCATCAGCCATGATCCAGCTGTTGTAGTCTCAACTGATGATCTGGAGATCCATAGAACAAAAAACTATTATAACGAGCCATCAAAGGTCCCTTCATCTCAGAGAGCATCACAAGATTGTAATCCTAAAGAACAATTGCAGGACAACGACGACACCATTGATCCGACACATATGATGATCATGAACTGTGAATGAGATTCCACTACTTCAGATAATCTCTTGTAGATCTCCGAGGAGGAATCCCATAATGGTGAATAGATCTCTCTGAAGTAGTGTCTTCTCAAGAATAATGACAAGGCTGATGACTTTACCTACCTCGACTGAGTTAACACGAGTGTTGTTGTTCTAAAGGGTGATGAGCTTATGCAGAAAGAGTCATTGTATTATACAGGCTCCCATCCTTCAAAGAAGCATAAGGAAACTTTGTTCAGAAATACTATGTCGAATGAATTTTCCCAATCTGTTCACTCTAATGATCTAAATAGCGATCTAGCTCTTGTGCTTGAAGGATCTCCTCAGCTATCAAGGCATCAAGAAAGGGACAAGAGATACATGCAGTTCAGATAGGCCAGAAAGAAGAAACCGCCAGACAAAGAACTGATCATCAGCACAGATGTTGAATCCTCCAGCATGAAAGATCCAGGCAAGCATAAATGCTTTATCTTCCATGATAAAGGACACTTTGCAAAAGAATGTCCCAAATCTCGAAGGCGATAAGCAAAGTAGTAGCCTCCATTGCTTGTCCTAAAAATCTTAATGATCCTAATCCAGCTGCAGAAGACATGCCCATCTCTGCTTTCATCTTAGAGAAAGAAACATCTGAGGACATCTTCATTGGCCAACTATAATTGTTCATTAGTAGACAGTCATTTGATGCCAACGACCACCTCTATTCTAGTAAACGTGCCAAAGATGATGAAGATAAATTGCAGTAACCAATCCAAGGAGAAATGTCCATCTATGTTAGAGAAACACTCTAATGAATCAGTGGTCTCTCAACCAGTCTCCAACCAATACGAGTTGGCTAGTGATCCAATCCCAGAAGGGAGGTAAGGACCAACAATAGAGGCAGAGAAAATCATTACTTCAACTTCATTCCAGCCTTAGGACTTTAGAACTTTCATGATGATGAAGAATTTGGCGTGTATGATACTAGCAGACTGCATATTTAGATTCTCCAAAATCCTTACATGCTGGTGGAATACGCTTGGGATTGTGGATAAAATTAATTATCTCACATTCCAGGACTTTGCTTCCAATACCAGAATCCTGTTAAAAGCCTTCTACAAAGACACGAGCTACACCAGGCAGGCCATCTTCTAGGCCTTGAATAGTCTATGCAAGAAAAGATCTATACTGAAGCAAATTATTGAGAACTACCTAGTTTGTGATTATCATTATGGAAGGAAAAATCTTGTTATGAATTTCAACTATCCCTGTTCAAGTCTTCAGATGGGATCCCAACAAAAGCTATTATTCAGGAGATTCAAACTACCCAAGCCTCCAGACAACGAGCATAAGGTAGTCAGGCAAACCAGGTATTTTATATGAAGAAGTCCAGCAAATCACCAGAAGAAGAATGCTAGTTGCTTCATCTGTAGAAAGCTTGGTCACTTTGCAAAAGACTGTCCTCAACTCAAGAAGTCAAGAGACATTGTCCACCTCTTTGAAGAAATAGTTGATCACACTAAAATCTCTATCTATTTTAATGAAGAGGATAACCTTAAATCGGTCTTCTCGCTGGTAGAATAACTGACGGAGGACACTATCTTCTCCGTAGATGCTAATGTTGAATTAGGAGACATCAACACCAACATCAGAGAAGGCAACCAGAAATCAGCCAGTCAATCTCTCACGTTCAACACATCAGGAATATTATCTTTTAGAATAGAAGATTGCTCTCCAAATCTATTCAACAGATACATGGATCCTTCAGATCCATCTATCTAGACTTTTAACAAGCTTCAAGTATTCAACAGGCACAGTAAATCCATCTTGAAGCCGTTTAAAGAACATCCATGATATCTTTTCTATTATGTGTTATCATACTAACCGATGATTTCCAGCAAGGACTCCTAAGGTTATTTTGGAGCATACACGACCAGTACTATACTATCATGGAGTTCAGGTATTATGCCTTCAGGCATCACGATCGAATCCAACCAACTCCAGAAAGACTTATGCCATGATGGATTCGATGCTCCAAAGATTCCTCTGAAGTAACAATCTTTATGTTGTATCACCTAGTAGGAATCATAGGCCATGAAGTCCAAGCCCAGTCAAAGATTTCATTACTCTAGAAATTTCCAAATTTGATTCTCTTTCTTGAGGATGAATATAGTGAAAAATAATACTTCACTCTCCAACAAATCGGATGTATTCCTAAGAAAAGGGACTACACAAATGATGAGGTCCAACAAATAACAATAGAAAACCAGCCACTGTATCGGTCCAAAAGCGATGAAGCCACAAGTATACGAATGAAGGCTCCTCCGTAGGAATGCCAATATTCTCCCAAGAGAAAGATCTATTTTTCTAGATCAATGAAGAGAAGCTTCGAAGGCCAAGAAAACCTTAGGCAGAAGCACGAAGTAGATTGGTCGATGGAAGAAGGATACGCAAGCTCACCTCTGCCGGAACTATCCAACACTGCCTGAAAGATAACGTCAGATGACATGTGCAAGAAAGTTACCCTCTCCACTGGGTTTCCCTTCCTAGTAGGTTACCCTCTTCAGTGGGTTACCCTTTTCAGTGGGTTACCCTCCTCTCCAAAAAAACCATATCAGATGGGTTACCCTTTCCAATAGGTTACCCACCTCTCTAAGAAAACCTTTCTCAGTGGGTTACCCTTTCATATGGGTCTTTGAAGATGCTGACTCAGCTAATTCGAAGACAAGGAGCTTATCCACCTGCTTGCAAGATACCTGTGAAGCTGTTGATGCACCTATTTGTAAGCTGCTGACTCACCTGTTTGCACATACTATCATATGCCAACAACATAGTTTATTTTATTTTTATTTGGCCCCCTATATGTTAGTAGGTCCCAGTGTGCATAAAGATAAGGATTATCTAGTCATAACAGATAACGTTTATCCCTTCCAAAAAGATAAAACTTATCCTTATTAACTGATAGCGCTTATCCTTTAGCTGTAAGGATAGTAATTATAATATTTTATTTGATGTTTATCCATAGATTAGCTTAGTTAGTAAGCTTCCTTCCTCTATAAAATGAATCCTAGGACTTTAGGTTAGATGCATCATCTTCTCTACCTAAAAACCTTTTGTATAGTTTATCTCTGCTATCAATGAAAGTGTTTTTTGGCTAAACTCTCTTGCTCTTGCTTTCTCTCTTCCAAAGGGATGGGTACTTTGATCCTTTAGGTCAGAGTAGGGGGGTAGGAAATACTACGGCAAAGTGCTAGCTTGTTGCGATGGCAACAATGGAACCCCGAAGTTACTTTCCATGATTATGAAATGAAGTTGGATTTGTCCACGCCACATAGATGCCTAAGTACTTTCCATGAATAACGAAGTTGGCTTTGTCCACACGACGTAGAAGTCTAATTCCTTTCCATGTATATGAAACGAAATTGGCTTATCCATGCCATAGCTTTCTAAAAGGATTCAATATCTAAGAAAGAATATACAGATCTAGGGTCTGCCTTAGTACACCTTTTGTTCTGTGGCCATTTTGAGGGAAACAAGCCAGGGAGAGCCACCGTAAGACCTGTTTTAGGCAAATACAGGATAGTTGTGTACTAAGGAGACAAGGGATCTCATGTGTTCTAAGACTGGAAAAATCAAGCCATCCCTCTTTTGGGTTGTGAAGGCTTTGTTGCCAAGGCAAACCATCCTTGATGTGTAGCTTGCTGTTCCAAATTCAAGCCATCCCGTTAAGGGTTGTGAAGGCTTTGTAGCTAAAAATTAAAGGGTCTATATGGATGCGTAGCTCAGTCATAGGAAAGCTGTGGTGTGTTGATTAAAAGCTTTGATTTCGTATAGCATGCCACCTATATAGACGTTAATCGCCTGCCATGTTGGAAAGGTTAGTCTATGTGTCTGTGGTGTCGACGGAAGCTTTGACTTGTTAAGGTATACCGCCTCCATAGTGTTGAAACCGGTTGGAAAATTAGGCTCTGTGTTTGTGGTGTTTGATGAAAGCTTTGACTTAATATGGCGTGCCACCTACATGGTCATGAAACCGCCTTTTATGTTGGAAAGTTTGGGGTCTTCTACCTGTCCGCCTGGCTACTCTCTCTGATAGTCTTCCGTACCCCTCTGCCTCACCGTCTAGTTGGTATCCCAGCATCTACTCCTATTGAATTCAATCATAAACTTGCTTTCTTAGAGTTTGATAAACATCTTAATCACAACTCTGAGTTGGATAAAGAACTAAGTGATAGCACCAAGTATCAAAGATTGGTTGGAAGATTATTATACCTAACTATGACAAGACCTGATATTGTGTTTGTGGTGCAAGTACTAAGTCAATTTATGCACTCACCTAATCAATCACCTATGGAAGCTGCACTTAGAGTAGCGAGATACATAAAAGGTACAGCAGGACTTAGGTTGTTTATGCCTAGCAGCAGGTGTTCCAATCTAGTAGCATTTTGTGACTCTGACTGGGGCTCATATGTGGAGACCAGAAAATCAGTCACTGGTTATATTGTTAAGTTTGGAGATGCAGTGATCTCTTAGAAATCCAAGAAACAAAGCACAATGTCCAGGAGCTTAGCAGAAGCAGAATTCAGGAGCATGACAACTACAGTTTCAAAGATTGTATGGCTGAAAGGATTGTTTAAAGAATTAGGAGTCTATCTGGAGCTACCTGTTCAGCTATTTTGTGATAGTAAAGCAGCTATATAAATTGTTGTCCATCCAATCTTTCATGAAAGAACCAAGCACTTTGATATTGACTGTTATTTTGTGAGGGAAAAAATCATTGAAGGTCTAATACAAACTCAACATATAAGCACTAAATAGCAACAAGCTGACCTACTGACAAAAGGGTTATGTAAACCACAATATGACATTCTGATAGGCAAGCTGAGCTTAAAGAATGTGTTTCAACCAGCTTGAGGGGGAGTGTTGAAGAAGAAGTGAGTAATACATCTTAGCTCGCAAGTTAGTTAGAGTCAGTTAAAAGAAGTTGCTAGACTTGATGAGCTAGCACTAAGTTGTAGCACTAGTGGTGTTAGTGGCAGTGAGCTAGCTTAGATTAGAAGCTAAAGTAGGTGTATGTATAAACAACTATCAGTATTCTTAGGATAAGTGGTTACAGATTCATTTCCAATTTTCAATAGAGCAATAGTTTTCCCTACCTCTCTTACCCTTGCCCTCTTCCTCTCTGAAATTATTTACTACAAGCTCCATTAATGGAGCTGTCTTAACATAGAGCCTTTGAGAAAAACTCTTGCAGCACACGAATTAACAATTTAATTTGACTCTGGTGTACATTATCACAAAATACTGCCCACAAATGTACAAACTTAGGACCCATTTAGCACTTCTCATGTAGGTTTTTTGGAAGAAAATTAGACAAATAATGTTTGGTCATATAATTTATCGCAAATATTTTTGGCAAATAATGCACACTTTCAAATACTAGAAAAAAAAATCAACTTTTACAAGTGAAATATGCATAATATAGTCAAACACATAGTAAAACTTCACCCAAAACATGATTTGTCAAATATTTAAAAATCTATGGTCATCGTTGGCTTAGAGTGGCTTAAAATCTACTTCAATTGAATAAAGAGATAAGGCACAAGTACCCACACTATAATGAAGTTGATATGACGCAACTAATCTTTACTGGATCTTATTACCCCTAAATTCATTTTTTATATATTTTTATGTTTCGTTTTATTGATATGGCTCTACGCAGAATATTTTTGTGTTGTCCTGACAGCCCTATCAGCACAAAAGGGACACAAAAAAATAAAAAAATAAATTTAGGAGTAATAGAACCCCATAATATTAGGTGTGTAATAGTAACTTCAGATATAATTGTTGGATATTTGCATCTTATCTCTTGAATGGACATATTAAAGTTGTGTTAGGGTTTTTGCCCTGATTTTCTTACCAAGTTTAAGTTTTACTTTTGTTAAAAAAAAAAAGTAATATCATAATTACTTTTACTTTTTCTAAAAAGGAAAATATAAAAATTTTTCATATTTGGCTAGCCTCTTTTTTGGAGAAAAGGTTTTGGACATCTATAAATAGAAGACCGCTCTTCTCATATAATAACACAGTGGTATCCACAATGTAGTCCTTAAAAGTCTTGTTTAGGGGGAGTTTTACTCCCAATAGTTTTATGTTTTTTTGTAATATTAGTTTTAATGTGTAGGCAATCGGCCAAATACTATCAATAATATGTCTTTTTAGTATATTTTTATTTGTCATCTTAATTATCACCATTTTGATTTGCAAACTGTAAGCTTCCGCATGACACACTCTCGATTTCGAACCCAACAAGTTACTGCAGTATTTTCATTTGTGGAAAGGCTTCGTCAATGGAATGCGCTTTCGGTATTCGAAAAATTCAAATTGGTTGCTCAACAAGATGCATCTACATACGGCAAAGACTAAGGGGTCGTTTGATAGAGCGTATAAAAATAATGTTGAATAGAGTGTATTGATAATGCTTGCATGAGTAATGCTTGTATTTTATATGTTGGTATTAGTTATACAAGTAATATTTCTTACACACTTCTTACACACTGTTTGATTTGATATATTACAAATAAAAATATAAAATATAATTTTTATCAAATAATATTTATTTATTAAAATACCCTTTATTTAACATTCCATACTCTTTTCAATCTTGTGTTTAAAATGGAAACTCTTCACTGGAAAGTTTGAGACACCAAAATTTTGAAAATGAAAACTTTCATTGGAAAGTTCAGACACCAAAGTAGCTAACTTCACATTTCACTGGAAGTCTGGGCAAGGAAATCGGCGAGCCTTTCACCGTCAAAGATGCTAATTTCACATTTCATTGAAAAGTTTTTGCCCAAATATGCTAATTTCATATTTTAGTGTGAAGTCTGGGCAACGAAATCGGCAAACTTTTCACTGAAAAAAAATGAAGAAAATTGGAAAAACAAGAAAAATTAAACAGAAAAAATATTTGAGCAAATTATAATATTTAATTTGGTTTGACATAAAAGATTCAAAAAATAAGTTACTTTACAACAATTTTATATTATTTACAAGATTCAATTTCTGGTGAAATGAGTATACTTTTGAAACAAGAACGGAAAAGGAATTGGGAAAATTGACGGGTAAATTTGTCACTTAATTAGTTAATGCATGTGTTCAAAGCTTTGTATTACTAATACATAGAAAAATAGTGGTATTAGTTGTACATAACATAATACACACACAATAGAGTGTATAACTAATGTTTGCATTAGTTAAACATAGGTTGAAAAAGTATATCAAACAAGATATTAACAATGCATAAAGCTAATACATGTCTTAGTTTTTTTATCACACTCTACCAAACGACCCTAAATCACACCAAATTACTAACAACAAAAAGTCTGATTTTAAAAATTAACTAAGAGTTTAAAGCAGAAAGAAAAATTAACAAAGAGTTTGAAGCAGAAAGAAAAATTAACAAACTATGGGACCTTAGAGCAAATGCAGGAGCGAAGACAAGTGAAAATGTACAGCCTGTCAGAAATTTGTATGACATAGTCTGAATCCGTGGAGAACTTAAGAAGAATTTTAAACGTCACAACTTAAAATACCTTGTAATTGATAAATTCGTCTTTTCTATTTTCGTTTAATTATATTTTACATATAATATTTGAAATTAAAGAGTCACAAAATATATGGTAAGAAGAAAGTATATTTTTATAATTATGAAATTCTAAAATATATGGTAAGAAAAAAACAAATAGTTAAAACAGACCACAATTTATGCACTTCCCAACCCAATTATATAATTCTATTATTTAATTTTTCTTATAAAATTGATACAAATTTACCATAAGTAATAATCATAATTTGGGTAATTCTCTTGTATTTTTCTACCTAGTGTTCAACAAATCGCCGCATAATGGAGTCCTAATTGGCCATGAATTGTAAGTGATAGAATTATATAGATGTCTTATATTTTTCAAAAGAAGAAAATTAAATAGTGTTTTGTAGTTATTTTACTAAATCAATATTATAAGAGGAAAATATACGGTAAAAGCATAAGAGGTAATAGGAGAATTATGATAAACTCCTAAAATATATGAAAATGAAAATTAAAATATGTATAATTTATGACAAAGATACGTTAAGGCAAATAGACTCCACAATATATATGGGACATAGGGAGAAATTCTAATATTATATGAAACAAATTTGGATTGTTGTAAGTCGAAGCCATCAATTGTGATGTGCATCTAGCAATGTATTACTACAATGTGAATTTGTTGTGATGAGCAACAAATGACAATAATGTAACCAACATGGGTTGTGGTGTAGTGGTGGGATTAGTCCAATCTTAACCAGAGGTTTCGAGTTCGAGCCCTAGGCATGTAGAAATTTTGTTGGGAGCTTCATCCCCAAAATGAACCCTGCAGTGTGGGATCCGTATTAGTCGGGGCTCCTATGCGGAAAGAAGACAATAATATGGTGATACAGTCGTATCCTTCAAGTTCAAATACAGAAATAGATTCTGAAGGAGAAAAAGAAAGTGTGAAATATCTATCAGATGATTTTCTTACTATTAAGATGGTTAAAAGGCACAACATCAACACGGAGAATTGAGAACAAAGTGATAACAAAAAATTGGGTGTTATTTTCTTAATCATATTGTTGTATTTGATGGTGTCATGTCGACATCTCGAGGATTTCTCAATAAGTTACTTTTAATATTGTTCAAAAATTGGAGTTGTTTAATTTTTGGTATTATTTTTATTTGCTTATTTTTATTGATTTATAATTTATTTTGATTAGTGAATCTTATTTGATTTTTTTTGTGTTTGTATTTTATAAATACTCACCTCAGTATTTTTTTTTAAAACTCCATTGTAGGTTATTTTGGCCTAGTGTTTTATAGAAACAACGTTGATAGACGTCGCAAAGGTTGAGGCTATAGATAGATATTTTTTGGGCAAAATTTAAAAATAACATACTTATCCCCTTAATTATGAGTTTCATAGCAATAGTTTCATAATTACATAATATAGCAAGTTGTATTTTGTATTTTTGCAAACTGTTGCTACAAAAATACAAATACATATGATTTTTACTGCCCTTATAATCGATATGTATTTTGTATTTTTGCAAACTGTTGCTACAAAAATACAAATACATATGCTACAAAATGTAATTTGATAAAAGTGTTGTTATTTTTTGTAATTTAATACTTAAGTATGCTACTTTATATATTTTTTTCATATTTTATTAGAGGATTTTAATCTACTTTGTGTGATTCATGTTGAAACATATGCACAGGAGTGGATGCAAGGCATGTGATTATGGATTTTTTTTTTTTTGCTCTCACTTGGTGTTTGGTATATGCTTTGAATTATACTAAAATCACATCAACGTTAGGAAATCTCAAATTAGAATGAATTGCTCCTAATAAAGATGACTTCATAATTAAGAAACAAACACGAGACCTCTAATTAAGAATGAAAGAATACTTATCCCTCAAACTAACTCGTATTTGCTTAGCGTTTCACAAAAATCTACATCATGAAGGTATATTTATGAAACGTTTTAATACACGATGAATTTATTTATTTATTGGATTACTTAATTTGTAAGTTTCTATGGCCAGCATAATTAATTTATTTTGGTTTAATAATAATTAAATAAGTTAATCCTAAATTTGTATAGGAAAGTTACCTAGTGGGATTAAAACTCTTACTTACTATCCACAACTCATGTTGATATAGTGTTAGTGGGATTTAAACTACTATATCCACAACTCACGTTGATGGAACATGAAAATATAACTGTTCTATTCTCTGTATTATACAAGGGGTCCCCTCTCTCTCTTTGCCAAAAAAAGAAGAGTAAGTTCCATCAAAATTATTCTAAAACGTAAGGTAAAGAGAGAGAAATAAAATTTTTGTTCTTGGTTTAAGAACAAAAAAAAAATCACGTGTGCTTCCGCTAATCTCGGTCAACAAGAAAAGCTATGAAGAATTCAGGTATTTATTCTTCATTGAATTACTGTAATTTGGTTTATGTGAAAAACATGTAGTTCCACGTTCCTGAATAATTGATAGCATTTTATATTAGATTTTTTAAGTTATACAATCTGTTAAATCCTTACATGTGGTATCCGAGCTAGGTTTAGGAACTAATAATTTTTCGTTAAATTAATGCATAGTTTCAATTTTATGAACCCTAATAATGTGTGATACGATGTTCAATGTATAGTTTAAGTTATTATGATTTAGGTATTTCATAATTATTATATTTCTTAGATGTTCCACTGGCAGTAATGCCATTTTTTTTTTTCGGTTTCCCAAGGAATCCCCACAGCCGGCAGCCATGAGACTAATTCTCCGTTCCTCGATTAGCGCATTTTACGGTAGGGAACTGGCCACAGAGTTTTCTCCATTCGCCAGAGGCGAGAATCAAACCCCCGACCTTTTGGTTAAGGGACATAGCGTTGAACCACTATGCCAACTCTGGTGGTTGCAGTAATGTCATTATTTGTCTTTGTTATGCTGTTATATTCCACTGGATTTCATAATTTGTTATGCCGTTATTTTTCTTTGGGGAAAGGACAAAAATAACACCTAAAACTAAAATAATTTCACGAAACTAGCACCTAAATTTAAAAATCCAGTAAATAGCCATTAAGGGTTGGCCGCACCCTTATTTACAGTTTGAGTTTTTTTTTTTGTTTTGTTTCAATATTATACACGTTGGTTGCACACTCCAAATTTTATTAGGATTAGGAATTGGTCCAATTATGAGACTGCGACTCCATTTAGGAATGTGTTAATAATGTCAAATGTGTGTGTGCTTTTTTTACTTGGATTTGGAATTGGTACTTCTCCGTCATATTAACCGGCTATCGAATATTTCGTCCTTCCAGTTTTATGTAACATATTTTGATTGAGTACGAAATTTAAAAAAAAAAAAAAAAAAGAGATTTAATAAAGATAAAAGTAAAATAATATCTTTAAATATTTATTAAATAAAAGAAATGATATTCTTTTAAAACATATCCAAATTATTTTGCATTCATCAACATTATTAAAATAACATACTAATTGTTTTGTTTAGATTTACTTATTTATACAATAAAATATAATATCATATACTTTTAATATAACACAATTGTTAAAGATATATATTTATATATAATAACGATACAGTTTCTATACATATACATATTCTATATAATAATTATAGCATTTTTATACACATTCTATACAATTTTTAACTACAATTATTATTTAGATACATATTTTATACGACTCTATATAGTTTTTACATGCATTCTAAAAATGTATCAATCTACAATAAGAGAGTATCGATTGAGTATATAGACACTGTAAGTGTATCAATGTAGTATAAAAGTGTATCAATGTGGTATAAAAGAGTATCAATTGGGTATAGGGATTGCATGTGTTTGCATATAATTTTCTTTCTCTTTTTTTAAAAGTATATCAATATAGTATAAAAGTGTATCAATGTGGTATAAAAGTATATCAATAGAGTGTAGAGACTTCATGTGCCCAATTAGGCTAAATGGCTAAAAAGGAAAATTACTTTAGCCGACTGGTAACAGGATGTCCACCTTTTCAAATGTGGGCCATTTTTTTTTTAAATGATCACATCATGTCGTTTCCCCTTTTTCTTTTATATTGATTCCATAATTGCATGAAAGGTTTTGGTGGGATTTTATTTAAGTAGTGCATAAGTATTAAATATGAAAACTTCTTACTGGAATTCTTTTACAATGCCAAAGTATTCATTTATTTGTATTAGGACATTTTAATAGTTATAAATAGATGGAATCATCAGATGTGTGCTTAATCCATATATTTGCTTTCCGTGGAACAAGCATCATATTCTTTCTCTAAATCACAGCAACCGACAGTCATTGGCCTTCTGTAACTAATTAATACAAGAAATAATTATATAATTTAAATTGATTTAGGTGAGATTCCTTAATCACCAAAGTGGTCGAATCTTGATGAATAATTAATTTCAAACTTACAATTAAGATAAAATTCAATTATCTACTATTTTTTATGCTTATAATTGATATGACATTTATAGGTAAATTGAACTTTTGTTTATAAGAAATTTACGGATCACCCAAAGGTTGATTGTTTGTTGATTGTTTGTTCTTATAATCACTAAACATTAAACAGATAATTCAGATTATAGTTAGTTTTATTTGTTTATCCAAAGATAATAAATATTATTAATTGATGCATTAAATATTATCGATTTGTGTTAAATACACGTTTAAGCATCATTATGTTTAAGGTTATATTTTGATGTTTCGCCCAAAGGAGAACATCAATATACATTTAAGAAAGTAAATCATTTCAGAATTTGATAATATGTTTAAAATCATAACTCAAAGTACTAACAAATGAACACGTTCTACTTGCAGCATTTGCTCTTCTTTCACATTCTGCCTCTGTTACGACTTTAGCAGACTTAATTTTCAGATTGATGCGAATAGATCAGATTCTATCTTGGGATTTTACATCTTGATGTTGCACTTTGCTCTGAGGAGCCAACTTCTATTACTGAAACTAGCAATGATGAAGAAAAGTCCTATTATAAGCATTGGGATCAGTCTAATAGATTAGGCCTAATGTTCATGCAACTGAATATTACGGGAAACATTAAGACCACTTTTTCCAAAATTAAAAATGCAAAAAAACTTCTGAATCTTGTAGAAGAATCCTCCCAAACTGCTAATAAGTCTCTTGCCGGGACACTAATGGGTACTTTAACCCCATGAAGTTTGATGGTTGACAACGCTCACCTATACCATCGAAATTGGTAGAGGATGATCGTTGTCACTAGCTCAACTTACAATGGTTCCTAGTTCATAAAGATGGCCTAGGATCATCTCACCAACATAATATAATCAAATTTAGCCTTGGGAGACTAAAGGGACAAGTTCTATATAGTACAAGTACACATGAGATTTGGACAAATTAGCTTACCACACATGGCATGTAAATTCTACAAGAATGCTCAATTGTCCCTCCTGCTAGAGAAAAAAATAGAGTATCTACCCATTTTCACAAGTCAAAATTTATGGAGTCACAAAAAGGGAAAAAGTTTTGTTATAAGGTCGCTAACGTCCATGCCCTTGATTTTTGAAAAATTTTGGACAGAGAGGGGGTATTTACTTTGCATTTGAACCACACACAATTTGCTAATTATGGCACCAACTCAAGCCTTCATCTCATATTTTGGCTTTTTTACAGGAAAATCATATAGCTACTCAAACTTTGCCATAGGTATAAGTGCGATCCCAAATCCAAAATACCACAGGTATTCTGACTTTTCTTTCATTCATAGCTCGGATGCTACGGGTACTCAGACTTTTCCTGCATCCATGGCTCAAAAACCAATCACTACGCTTTTTCCTAAAGAATAACGTCACTCAATCCATTATAAGAAAATGCTCGTGGGTTATCATCACAAATAAAATTAAGATAAAGCAACAATCTAAAAACAAAACAGAATGACTAATCCATGCAACTGTGGGCACCATCAAAGTGACCAAATATTACAACCCAAATAAAAATAGAAATCATCTAAAAGCACATCAAAATATCAAGACATGTATAATACAAGCTTAAATGAATAAATGCGTAGAGACTGGCACCCCAAACTAAAAGTTTTCAGTGTTCTCACTGCATAAACAATAAATCATAAGAAGGGATAATGGTGCTCCCTGAAACTGATTCAAGAGCTGCTCTCGCTCTCAGACTCTGCATCACCACCCACATCCTTAAGACCTGACCAATCGGCTAGGGCCTCATTGTCTCTCTCAACTAGGGAGGAAGATAGTCTATCTCGAGGATCAAGGATCTTAGAAAGTCCCTTTACTCTCTTAAACATCTTGTTAAAGAATTTTTCTCTCTTCTTCTCCCTTTTAACCATCTTTCTCACGTGAAGTTTGGAGCTCTCAGTGCGACTCCACCAAGGATGAGTATTCTCTCTCAATCCTAGCAATGGTAGCTCTCTGCTTCTTCTGATCCTCCCAATACTTATCATAGTCAGCACGGGACACATATGAGTGGCAGGTGGTAGAGGGCTCTTCCATCCCTTGGGGCAATGTCGACACAAGATCCCTAATGGCTCTCATCTCATCAGAAATATCATCAAAAGGGTTGGCTATGGATGGTCTGCAAGACTCTGACTCCTGAGATGTAGATTTACCTAAATCGATCTTCCTTTTTTTTATCTTACCTAGTGCACCCTCACCTCTAACTTTTAGAGGGTAGATAGAGGTGTCGGGGCACACCCAAGTATCTCCCAGGTACTCTTCAACTCCTGCTTACCTGTATAACTCTATAATCAAAGAAGGGAAAGAGAGGTACGTACCACCTTGGTTCTTGAAGAATTTTATCTCAGATATCACAATTCGATCGAAATTCAAAAGGATGTTGTCTAAAATATAAGATACCATCCTAGCTCCCATGTTAGGAACTGTTGTCATATGGGTGCAAGAGGAGGTCTGGCTACAAATGATATTCATCAAAATCCAGGCCTCGATGGTGAATTCATTCATGGATATATTTACTTTTGTTGCCACCCAAGAGACCTCCTTGACCGGGCACATTCTCTCTGCTAACCAGTTGCCCAAATCACACCCCTTGGACTCAAATTCGGCCATGTTTACATTCAGGAGCCCATATAGATCATTTATTTTCTCCGCACCAAAGTTCTTCACTTTTTCTCAAATCTTGATAGTCATGCTAGATGGATTTGAGAAGGATAATACACTAAGGTTAGCATAGAAATCCCGGGCCTATTGATCTTTTGACTTGCAAGGATCCAAGGTGAAGCACCGCTACCCCATGGCCACAAGCTTGTCAAGAAATGTAGGAAGCTTTTTTGGCACTTTCTCTAAGCATATTCCTCTCTTAGGGAGCATCTTTGTCCTCTGAAGATCCCCAGAGTAAAGAGTATGGCACTCGGGTCCCATGAATCAGACTTGGTCGTATTCCTCCATGATATGATCCTGAAAATCATGAATTAATCAAATTGCAAAATTAAAATCTACACTACGAAATAAAAACAAAGTATACGAGCCACTTTGTGGCATTTGTGGGTTGCCTCCCACATAGCACCTTAGTTATTATCGTGGCACGATGTCTTCCTTTTTTCTCAAGTTGGGTCCTTAAGAGCCCCCTCATTCACTTTCTCAACTTCGACATTGATCACCGTTACCACTTGAATCTCCACGGGTTGTTTCCTTGTATTACACACCCGGAAGGACACTTTACCAGCATGAACTCTAAACGTCATTTACCTAAGCTCCAAATCAACAATGGCTCTCCCGCTGGAAAGAAAAGGTTGACCAAGAATGATAGGCACCTCAAGGTACATTTCACAATCTAGTACCACAAAATCCACTAGGAAGATGGATCCATCTACTTTCACTAACATGTCAAAGACAACACCAATTGGTTTCTTGATAGACCGATCCGCCATCAAAAGCCTCATTGATATTGGAGTAGGAATTCCCAAGCCAAGCCTATTATATATTACAAAAGTAATGAGATTAATACTCATACCATGGTCCCATAAAGATTTTTCAAACATATGTGTTCCAGTGGTGCATGGAATGGTAAAGGCCCCAGGGTCTTCTTTCTTTTCTGCCATTTCGCTACTCATGATAGAACTATACCCATGGGTGACTTCAATGGTATCACCTTCAACAAAATTTTTCTTTTATATCAATTTTTTCATAAGCTTAGCATACCTCAGGATATCTTGGATAGCCTCAAGCAATGAGATATTAATGGAGAGGTTGGCAAGCTTAGTCATGAATGTTTTGAATTTAGCATTATCCTCCTTATTTTTAAGCCTTTGAGGAAATGGAGGGGGACCATCATGGTAAACATTGGATCACCTTTCACTTCATCATAGTCAACTACCTTTGGATCACCCTCTTTACCATCGATTTCTTTATTCAACACTGGCTCTTTTTCTCTCCCTTTATAATACTTTGGAGTCTTTTTCTTTGAATTATTCATAATATTTTCTCCACATAGAGCTCTTTTTTGACATCTACCATAAGATCATCGAGGGTTTTACCACTCCTAGTGATAATAGCCAAACCTTGGACCTCATTTTTTATGTTCACAATGGAGTCACTAGGGAGGCCGCCCTTTAGCCTAACATTGTGTTGGGTAGAGATTTTTGACCAATTTGAGTCTCCAGTTATTTTATTGAGGTAGTATGGGATACAACCATTTGGTTGAGTTGCGAAAAATCGCCATTCAATTCACGAACCACTTTGTATCTTCCCTCAACTTTCATCAAAATCCTCGCTAGCATATCATTCATTTTATACTTATTGGGGTCAATGGAGTTTTCATACTTACCCTTTGCCCTATCATGAGAGGGAACATAACGATCTTTCTCAGGATCCTTATCCCTCCAATCATGGTCATGGTCCCTATCTCTCTTATTCCTACCTTGGTTCCTACTTTTCCTTTGATACTAAATCTCCTCTTCAAGAATCTTGGCCTCTTCATCACCATATGCCTTGGATTCCAAGTCATTCACCATTTTTGTAGGTGCACCCATCACATGTTTTATCAAAAGCTCTAATTGAGACATTATGGTTTCCATATTCTTCTCTATCTCCTCATCTCTCTTTTTTTGTTCCTTGTTAAAAATGGAGGTAGTAGGAGATCCTCTTGGTACCTCAGCATCCCAGGTATGCCACCCTCGGCTTTGCTTGTTAACTTTATCAAGCAAATTTGAAGCCGCATAAGAAGTCAAATTTATAAGAGATCCCCCTGCGTATTGTTTACCATGGTTTTATTTAACGGATCAAGAGATCGGTAGAAGATTTAGGGAAGCATCTTCTATGGGACCTCCTAGGTTGGACAATGCAAGAGTTTTTCATTGAATCTTTCCAATAACTTATACAAGGGTTCTCCATTCAATTGCATAAACTTCATGATCTCATCCCGCAATTGGAGCATTTTAGATAGTGGGAAATATCGATTAAGGAAGACCATGGTGACTTCATCCCATAAGGTGATGGATCCATCTAGAAGAAAGCAAAGCCACAATACCGTCTTTCCTGTTAGAGAAAATGGGAAAAGACAAAGATGGATGGACTCTTTTGTTATGTGTGCACTACTAACAGGTGCACACACTTCAATGAAGTACTTCAAGTGCAAGTTGGGGTCCTCATAGGCTTGTCCCCCCAAAAGTCCCTTCATTTGGAACATATACAACATAACGCTCGTGACATAAAAGACACTAGTTCCTTGAGTAGGCGGGATACGAATAGAACTTGATCGACCAACGTCATTGAGTTGGTCCTCATCATTAAGAGGGACATTGAAAGACCCAAAAATGCTTGCATTATCACTCATGGTTCCGTGAAAAATATGAGAATCACCTAAAAGGAAAACAAAAACAACAACCAAAATAAATACTAACCACTATGGGTGTACCCAAAGTAACACTCAACACCGCACAAGTGAAAACTAAATTTCACTCTTTGGCAACGGCATCATTTTGATAACGCTCACCTATACCATCAAAATTGGTAGAGGACGGTTGTTGTCAATTGCTCAACTTATATTGAGATCAAATCCACGAGGAGAGAATTTAGAATTCTAGTTATATGGGTGTTAAATACTACTAATAAGCTACCCGTAATATGAATAAAATAAAACAAAATGCATAATTAAAAATGAGGTGGGGAGGGGGGTGGTTTGGAACATGTTTATCAGTAACAACTCAAATCAACAAAGTAAACAACAATTGTGATTTAAATTCGATATGAGAAGAATCTTGGGATTATGTCTACCTAAGAGCAAGTTATGCACGGGTGCATGAAGATTTAGTGTACATGCTAGTTATCAATAATATGACAGGCTAGTTCTAAGATCCTTGAGGCTAGTCTATCAACAAAACCTCAAGAATTTCACTCATTGACCCTTTCGGGTACCTAATAAGTGTGTCAACTTTCAGCCACCCATTACCTCAATTGACCATTCCTATTTCTAGGAAGATGCCCAAGATATAGTCAACTGCTTAATAACCCTTATATCTAAGATAGTGAAAACGAGCAAACTATATCCATTAATTGTCTATTATCGTCTTGTCACCCACATCCCTCTTTCAAGGATGATATGCTTTCCAAAAGTTAACTCAAACCCATATTTCAAAGGTGGTTTGAGCTGTCAAGAGCTTGGGGTTTTCACCCACAAACCCATATTGGGTATTTGAGGCTTTCACCAACAAATCCTAACTAATTTAACCAAGCAATAGCAAAACCCATCATCAACAAACTAGCATATATGAAAATACATTACAACCCACACATAATTTCACCTTAGTTCAACATAATCCTAAGACAATGAAATTTTATCTACTCATGAAGAAAAGAGAGCAAAATATACCATAGGGATTGTTGAAAGCATCCATTATTCACAAATACTAAATTCAAAGTCTCCAAACAAATTACAATTCTTGCCAAATTTTGGGTTTAAACTTGCTGCCCAAGAGACCTTCTTGCCCCGGGCATAATTTCTCTACAAACTAGTTCCCCGAATCACACCCCTTGGACTCAAAGTCAGCTATGTTTGCATTTCAGTGCCCATATATATCATTGATTTGCTCTTCAACAAAGTTCTCCACTTTCCCCAGAATCCTGATAGTCATGCTGGATGGGTTTGAGAAGAAAACTATACTAGAGTTAACATAGAACTCCTGGGCCCATTGATTATTTGACTTTCAAGGATCAAGGGAGAAGCATCGCCACCCCGTGGCGACAAGCTTGTTATGAAATGTTGGAAGCTTTTACGATACTTTCTCTAAGCATATTCCTCTCCCAAGGAGCAACTTTATCCTCGAAAGATCCCTATAGTAAAGAGTGTGGCACTCGAGTTCCATGAATCAAACTTGGTCATATTCCTACATGATATGATCCCGAAAATCAAGAGAACAATGAAACCACATTAACCATTGACATATAAATGCACAAACTATGCATTGTTGTTCATTAAAGCTCATGGGAAGGTTACTTGATAATGTTTGGATAAAAATTTGAAGTGCAGAATTTTTGGCCTAGGCAAAAAAATCAGCATCAATTAGCGCGATCGTGGGCCATGGTTCAACGATCGTGGTCCCGTTGAATGCGATCGCAATACCAGAGATTGGTTTTAAGCCAAAATTTCCAATGTCCAAGGATTCAGATTTTTGGCCAAAACATGTTCTACCACAAGAGTTTATGCTGAAAACATTGAACATGGTTACTAGGTACTCGATTTTGCCCTTCAAATGTACAAACGACTAGTTATGACTCATTTGGGCATTTTATCGAGCACATGGTGTGCAAACTTTATTTTACTCAATTCGACACACAATTTTTGGGTGCTCAAGACTTCCCCACGGGTGCACAGACCATATTCTAGCAGCTAACAACCACATAAGTTTAGTACAACACATATTTAGCAAGAAAAATCATAGATTTAGGCCTTCCCTATAACATGCATTCTATCTCCGATTTTCCATATTCAAAACATTGATTTAAATCACTTACCAGATGAAATGATGCAATAGGGATGCTTTAATGCCTTTGAATGTCACAAAGGTTCTTAAGAGAGGGTGAAAATTGTGAAAGTGTTTAAGAAAGGAGTGTGATGAAATAGGGAGTCCCTTATTCTTTTAAACTATCTTGACCTCTATCGCGATAACAAAGAGCATTTTTGCTCCTCTTTTTTCTCTTTTTCAACTCATTGCTCAATTTTGACATATTTTCCCCTGTTCAGTTCATCATGCACAAATTTTATACATTTCTTTTCTCGAACAAATTCAACACACTCCATAGTGCTACAAATGCATGAATTTATCAAATGGAAAAATCAAAATCTACACTACGAAATTAAAACAAAGAATATGAGCCACTTTTGTGGCATTTGTTGGTTGCCTCCCACATAGCGCCTTAGTTATTGTCATGGCACGACGGCTTCCTTCTTTCTAAAATAAGGTCCTCAAGAGCCCTCTCATTTTCTTTCTCGACTTTGACATTAATCACTGATACCACTTGAAGCTCCACGGGTTGTTTTTTTTGTATTGCACACCCTGAAGGACACTTCACCATCATGAACTCTAAATCTCATATCCACAAGATCCAAATCAACAATGACTTTCCTAGTGGAAAGAAAAAGTTGACCAAGAATGATAGGTACCTCTTGGTCCATTTCATAAGCTAGCACCACAAAATCCACTGAGGGGATGGATCAATCCACTTTCACCGACACGTCGAATACAACACCAATCGGTTTCTTAATAGATTGATCTGCTATCAAAAGCCTCATTGACGTTAGAGTAGGAATTCCCAAGCCAAGCCTCTTATATATTGAAAAATCCAAAAGATTAAAAATTGCACCAAGGTCATATAAAGATTTTTCGAACTTATGTGTTCCAATGGTGCATGGAATGGTAAAAGCCTTGGGGTCTTCTTTCTTTTCTGCCATTTAACTACTCATGATGGCACTACACCCATGGGTGACTTCAATGGTGTCATCTTCAACAAGCTTCTTCTTTGATATCAACTTTTTCATAAGCTTGGCATACCCCGGGATATCTTAGATAGCCTAAAGCAATGAGATATTAACAGAGAGGTTGGCAAGATTAGCCATGAATGTTTTGACATTAGCATTGTCCTCCTTATTTTTAAGCCATTAAGGGAATGGAGGGGGACCACCATGGTAAGCATTGGATCACCTTTCACTTCATAATAGTAAACTACCTTTGGATCACCCTCTTTACCATCGACATCTTTATTCAACACCGGCTCTTTTTCTCTCCCTTCATAAGACTTTGGAGTCTCTTGATTTGAATCATTCACAAGATTTTTCTCCACACCGAGCTCTTTTTTTATATCTACCATATGATCATCGAGGGTTTTACCACTCCTACTGATAATAGCTAACACTTGGGCCTCATTTTTTGGGTTCACAATGGTGTCACTAGGGAGGGGGTTGGTTTGGCAAGTGTTTTGTCAATAACAACTCAAATCAACAAAGTAAACAATAATTTTGATTCAAATTCGATATGAGAAGAATCTGGGGATTATGTGTATCTAATGGCAAGTTATGCATGGGCGCATAAAGATTTAGCGTACATGCTATTTATCAATAATATTATAGTCTAGGTTTAAGATCCTTGAGGCTAGTCTATCAACAAAAGCTCAAGAATTTCACTAACTGACCCTTTCGGGTACCTAATAAGTGTATCAACATTCAACCACCCATTACCTCAATTGGTCATCCCTATTTCTAGGAAGATGCCAAAGATATAGTCAACTTCTTAATAACCCTTATATCTAAGTTAGTGAAAATTAGTAAACTACATCCATTAATTGTCTACTATCGTCTTGTCACTCACATCCCTATTTAAAGGATGATATGGGTTCTAAAAGTCCACTCAAACCCCTCTTTCAAGGGTGGTTTGAGCTTTAGAGATCTTGGGGTTTTCACCCACAAACCCATTTTGGGTATTTGAGGCTTTCACCTATAAATCCTAACTAATTTAATCAAGCAATAGCAAAACCCATCATCAACAAACTAGCATTTAACCAAATACATCACAACCCACAGATAATTGCACCTTAGTTCGAAATAACCTAAGACAATAAAAGTTTATCTACTCATAAAGAAAAGAGAGAAAAATATACCATAGGGATTGTTCAAAGCGTCCATTCTTCACAAATACTAAATTCAAAGTCTCCAAATCAAATTATAATTCTTGCCTAATTTTTGGTATAAACTTGAAATTCAAAAATATTTCAATAGTCAAGAATATCCAAGAGAGAAAGGGTTTTAGCCTCTAAAAGGAATTGTGTTCGACTGGGTGAAATTAAAAAATTGCGAAGGCCCAAAATTCCGCTTAGCCGCAATTGCATCATTTTTACCATGACCGCGGCTACCGTAACCGCGATAAGATCCACGTGATTGCAGTGGCTAACCAATCATTACTAGCCGCGATCGTGGACCTCAAATTGTGATCGCAGTAACTGAGCTTGATCTGTGCAAGGTCTTATGTTGTGCACTTTTCCTCTCCCTTTGATCTCTATTGAGCTTAAATCAACATCTTTCTATCTCATTACCTGTGTGCATGCATAAATATGGAAATTCGTGCATTTAATCCAAATATGTCTCATTTATATAATCAATTCATAGTAGCGTGCACAATTGATTAGTGCAAATGGGTTATAAATTCATCACTCATCAACACCCCAACTTAAGGCTTTGTTTGTCATCAAGAAACACTACTTCTTCATGAGACTATGCACATTTATGCCCAAATTATATGACCCAATGATCACAATGACTTCAAGCTTAGTTACTACCACCAATAGCTCATCAAACATGGGAAACACTATTTACACAATACCCCTCAATATGAAATCCAATATTCAAGGATGCAAAGGAATTCAAAAATCAACCATTCAACAATCACCAATACTCTAAAAGTGACTCACCTTTGACCTCAACTACACTATTCTCCTTTTTCCTCATCTTTTGGGAGATAACAAAATCACCCGCCTTAATTAAGTTCCATGTCTCTTCATAAGAAGAAAAATTCCACACACCAAGTTATCAAGTATGCAATAAGGAATTTAAGTGCAAAGAATCTCTCTCACACAAAGACTCTCAATGCTAACAAGTACCATTACATAGGATTTCCCCTATTTTCAATCACCACTATAATGAATACACTTGGTTGGAGATCTCGAATGGATTTTTCAGCTTGTAACATTGGTTCGCGGGAGGGTAAGATAACATTTAGGAACATAATGGCTTAACCCTCCTTTGAACATCCACATCACACTATTTCAACTAACTTGTAACCATGGACCACTCCCTTTATTTTCACTCCTTACACATGACTACTTTAAGAGCCTTGATTTCCCAAACCTTTTGAGGGCATTAATATTTTGCTTATTTCTTTTGTAATTCATGCCTCATTTTTATATTTATCATTAATTTCACTTTTACATTTTCATTGCTAGGCTCAAATTTGTGCACTTACACTACCATGGCCTAAAGTCAATTCTTTTAAGCTTACCACCCCAACTTAGGCTTTTAGCCTCAAATTTCATGTTTCATGTTGAAGGAGGGTTAGGTTTGAGAGAGGGACAAAATTTTGAAGGGTACACGGCTTGTAATGTGGTTTCCAAAGAAAGGCTTGAAGGCTCGAACTTGGGGATTTAAGGGTCCTATTCTATGCATGGTAGGCTATTTAGGCTTAGAGTGGTTCCTGGTTTAGAAAGATAGCCTAGGATCTCTCACCAACCAAATATAATCAAACTTAGTCCTGAGAGACTAAAGGGACAAGTCCAAGATGGTACAAGTACACATGAGATTTGGACAAATTATCATACCATACATTGCATGCAAATTCACCAAGGAAGCTCAATTGTCCCTCCCGCTAAAGAGAAAAATAGAGTATCTACCCATTTTCACAAAACAAAATTTATGGAGTCACAAAAAGGAAAAAAGTTTTATGACAAGGTCGCTCACATCCATGCCCTTGATTTTTGAAATACTTTTTACAGAAGGGGGTATTTGCTTTACATCTGAACCACGCATAATTTCTAATTATGGCACCATCTCAAGCGTTCATCTCATATTTTGGCTTTTTTACAGGCAAACCATATGGCTACTCAGACTTCGCCATAGGTATAAGTGCGATCCCAAATCCAAAATTCCATAAGTACTCAAACTTTACTTTCATTCATAGCTCCGATCTATGAGTACTCAAACTTTGCCTGTATCCATGGCTCAGAAACCAATCACGATGCTTTTATCTAAAAAATATCATCACTCAATCCATCATAAGGAAATGCTCATTAGATATCATTAAAAGAAAAATTAAGATAACGCAGCAATCTAAAAACAAAACTGAATGACTAATCCATGCTACGGTGGGCACCATCAGAGTAACCAAATATTACAACCCAAATAAAAATAGAAATCATCCAAAAGCACATCAAAATATTAAAAAATATCAACAATACAGGCTCAAATAAATAAAGTCAAAGAGACCACCACCCCTAACAAAAATATTTCAGTGTCCTCACTGCATAAACAATAAAGCGTAACAAGGGATAAAGGTCCTTCTTTAAATTGATTTAAGAGATGCTTTCTTTCTCAGACTCTGCATCACCACCTGTATCCTCAAGATCTGACCAGTCAGCTGAGGCCTCACCGTCTATCTCTTTAGGGAGGATGATAGTATATCTCAGGGTTTTAGGACATTACAATGTCCCTTTAATATCTTGCTTAAGAACTTTTCTCTCTTCTTCTCCCTTTTAACCATCTTCTTATGTGAAGCTAGAAGCTCTCATAATGAATTCTCCAAGGATGATTAGGCTCACTCAAGCCAAGCAATGGTAGCTCTCTTCTTCTTTTGATCCTCCCGATACTTAACATAGTTATCACGGGACATATACAGGTGGCGAGTGGTAAAGAGATCTCCCACTCCTTGGGGTAGTGCTGACACAATCTCCCTAATGGCTCTCATCTCATCTAAAATATCATTAAAGGGGTTAGATATGGATGGCCTGTAAGACTCTAACTCCTGAGATGTAGATTTACCCAAATCGTTCTTTCTATTTTTGCTCTTACCCAGTGCATCCTCACCCCTAACTCTTAGAAGGTAGATAGAGGTATTGAGGTGCACCTAAGTACCTCCTAAGTACTCTTTAACTCCCACTTTCCTTCATAACTCTGTAATCAAAGAAGGGAAAGATAGGTACGTACCGCATTGCATCTTGAAGAATTTTATCTCAGATATCATAATTCAATCAAAATTCAAAGGGACATCATCTAAAATATAATTCGCCAACCTAGCCCGCATGTCAGAAACTGTTGTCATATGGGTGCAAGGGGAGACCCAACTACAAATGATATTTAGAAAAATCTAGGCCTCAACGTGTAACACCTCATATTTTGGGCTATAATATATACCACTATTCCAATGTGTTGATAAACTCTGAAGCCATAAAATCCTATGCCAAAATGGCATGTTAATTATTTGTGTAGCATATGAATCCATTCAAGCTTGAATTTACACCATAGAGGTCCTTCAACTCAAGGATAAGTTGAAACTATTTTGATCGACTAAGTTTTAGTGGATGTTGTAAATTATGTCAGCTTCTATCGACTATAACTCTCTGTATATGTTGAATTAGGGAGACTACTATGTTTCAAATGATAGATCTTCGAGTTAGCTTTCCAATGATACCAACTTTGCTAAAATCTAACACCCGAGCAAGAAGTTATAGCCTTTCAAAGTGATATGTGTTGCCTAACCAATCGCCCATGGCCACTGAAAAGCATAGGCGATAGCCTAGACGGCGCCTATGTAAACATAGGCGATAGCCTAGTGGCACCTATGTAAACATAGGCGATAGCCTAGGCGGCGCCTATGTGAACATAGGTGATTGGATGGGCGACGCCTATGTAAAGAATTCAAGTGACTTAAACACTCCATTTTAGGGGCAAAATGGTCCTTTTCCACCCTTACTTATCCCTAAAACACAAAATTCAGTTCCAAGGACCCCAAAATACACCTTCATTCATCAAAAGTGCTCAAGGATTCTCCTTAGGATTTCAAAATAAAAATCCAAGCAACTCAAGATTCAACCAGGGGTTTTAAGAACTAATTGCACATTTGGAATTCTCTCAGCGTAGGCTTCAAGAAGCATCTAATATTCATAGTAATCGAGGTACGTGGGGTTATCTCAAAAATCTCATGGGCTTTAAAAATTCATGTTTTCAAATGGGGGTTTTGAAATTACGAATATGATTAGGATTTAAACGTTTTATGATATTGATTTGGCCCTTAGGCCTACTCCTAAAGTGATTTGCTATATGATATATGTATATGCATGTATTCCAAAAAGATGTTAACTTGAGAGCATGAATGATATGAAATTTCCTCTCTTGATGTGAATTTGTTTTAAATGTTCATATGATGTAAATTGTTTGAAAACATCTTGAAGGGCATGACATGAGATATTTTGAGAATTGATATAATTTTGACCTGAAAATGAGAAGGTTATTCATGTTGAATAGAATGGTTGAATGAGAAGAATAATGTGATATTGATGGCTTCCAAGTCGGGTATGACGATACCCTACATAATATGATATGTGATTGAATCAGATTAAATTTGAATGCATTGATTTTACATGAGATAGGTGGATGCCCAAAGAAGGAGTTTGAGTATAAGGGCTCATCGTTGGAAATCGTGCTTGTCGACATGGGAATTTGGTACCAGGCTAAGTGATCTTGAGTACTTGATTGTATGTCTTTCTCAAATTGGGATTATAGGTAGGAGCCCGGGCTAAGTGATCTTGGGCACTACCATTGGGTCGACACACCATGCTTCGTGGTCTTGTGTGTCTCTCCCTTACTTATACTCTAATCTCGGCGGCAACCGAGGTATGACAGTTGGTGTAAATTATGTAGGGTATTCCACCTAGCTCAGTTGCATTTCATTGTTGTTGAGAAACTATTGCATTATGCCTATGTGTTTTCAAATGATTTGATATGAAATTTCTTTATAATGGTTCTCAACTATATTTTGTAAAAATATTATGTTTTGTTTTGATATCTCTGGGTTTTAGTACTTTTGTGCTGGCCGTCTCCCCTTTCTAACCTCTCAGATTTAGAAGCCCAGTCTAGGGGTCAAGAGAATCAGTAGATCATTAAGACAGAGTTGCAGAGACAAGTGGTAAGCCTTCTATGTTTTGGAAGGTCTTATGTCCTGTAGTCCTTTTGTCTTAAATTTAGTTTTGGGGTCTATTGGGGGCCTTGTCCTAGTATATATACAGTTACTTGACTCAGTCATTTGTTAGAGATTTTCACAGACAGTTGTTTAGAGGTTGATTGATGTTGGGGGAACCTTATTTCCCCGTTATTGTTACTTTTCATATTTATAACCATGTTTCTGAATTATTCTGTTTCTTCCACATTACTTTGATCATATGAATTAGGTGCATGATTACTAGATATATAGGGGTTTTTCAGGCCTCCATGGTTTGAAATGTTCGTCACGACCAAGCCCTAGTTCGGGTCATGACAAAATTGGTATCAAAGCACAGTTCATGGTCTCAGGGTGTCTACGAAATTGCACCGGGTAGAGTCCTATTTATGGGTGTATATCGTACCACACTTATAAGCAGGAGGCTGCTAGGTGTTTAGGAAATATTTCCCTTCTTTATGATTTAGTTCGTGCTTCAGAGTCTGAACTGTCCCCTAATCAATTATCACTTGTGTTTCAGAAACACAGTTATGCCTCTACGTCATATTATCAATCAGAATGCTCAGGCAGATGAGGTCCGTCCTACCTATGGGATGTGGATCCATAACAGGGCTCACACTCCACAATTTGTCCCTACTCTGAGAGTCCCTCCAGTCCCAACCAGTCCACCTCGGGCTTTACGAACTAATGTCAACCATCCCCCAACTACTCAGGGAGATATTTCAAATGCAGAATACAGACGTTCTATTTATATGTTGACATAGTTGGTAGCTAACTAGGCTCAATGATTGGAAGATGTTGGGTTTGCATCTGTTACGTCTAAGGCTACTAGAGTCGGACATTTCATGAGGATGAACCCACCTAGGTTCACTGGCACCAAAGTGGAGGAAGATCCGCAGGTATTCATGGATGAGATGGAAAAGATCTTTAAGTTGATGCATGTGGATAAGGTTGAAGGGGTGGAACAAGCAACCTATCAGCTCAAGGACATTGCAAATTAGTGGTATGCCGACTGGGAAGATGAAAAAGGTGAGAGTGCTGAGCCCAGAGTTTGAGGCAAATTTGTGAAAGCTTTTCTTGATCAATTCTTTCCTCTTGAGTTGAGGGAGACCAAAGCGGAAGAGTTTATGAATATGAAGCAGGGTAGTATGAGTATCCAGGAGTAAATTTTGAAGTTTAATAAACTAGCCCGCTATGTACCAAAGTTGACTAGTAATATGAGAGCCCGGATGAGGAAATTTGCATCTGGCCTTGCTGATAACCTGGTAGTTGAGTGCTAGGGGGCTATATTGAATAAGGAGTTAGATTTTGCTCGACGAACCATTCATATACAGTAGGTGGAAGAGAAGAAGAAAAAGATTGCTGAATCTAGAGAGAAAGACATACAAGCTAAGAGAGCTAGATCTGTGGACCAGCACCAGAGTCAGCTGCAGAGTGGTAACTGGGGTAATAAGTGGCCGAAGAAGAAGAAGAAGTTTTGTAATAATGCACAGTCAGCAGCCAGCGCCCCAGCACCCATACCACCGACAGACAGACAAAATCAAAGCTTTCAAACTCCTCATGGATCCAAAGCTCTAGGTACACGTCTTAGGGCAGTGTGGCCCAGCAGCATCGTACTTATCTGCGGTGAGAGGTTTGTGGAAGGAATTATCTAAGGAAGTGCTGGTTTGAGGAGAGAAACTGCTATACTTATGGAAAAATGGGTCACTTTCAAAGAGATTGTCCTTTTGCTTGGGGAAATATGGGCGGGGAGGGGGCTAAGTCTCAAGACGCCTCCAAAGCTCCTCTTCCTAAGGGTGATCCTTCAGCTGTCAGGAGCGGTCGCAATTGGTTATACTCTTTGACTAATCGCCAGGAGGAGGATACTTCACCAGATGTTGTCACCGGTATGTTACGAATATTTTCTTGTGATGTTTATGTATTTCTTGATCTCGGGTCTACTTTATCTTATGTGACTCCTTATGTGGCTGTTGGTTTAAGGTTTAAGCCCAAAGTTATTATAGAACCCTTCTCTGTTTCTACTCCTGTAGGTGATTCTGTTGTTGTTAGAAGGGTGTATAGAAATTGTGTCGTGTCTATTCATAGTAGGGAAACTGTGGCAGACCTTATAAAACTTGATATGATAGATTTTGATGCCGTCCTTGGGATGGACTAGCTCCATTCATGCTATGCCACACTCGATTGCAGGACCCAAAAGGTCACTTTTTCTTTTCCGAATGAGACACCAATTGTATGGGCAGGGAATTTTGTGGAATCTAGAGGTCACTTTATCTCTTATCTTAGAGCCCGAAAGCTTATCTCTAAAGGCTGTATGTACCATTTAATCTGAGTAAAAGATTCAAAAGTTGAAAATCTTCCTCTGCATTCAATCCCTATAGTGAATGAATTACTAGAAGTCTTTCTCGAAGATCTCCCAGGGATACCCCCTGACAGAGAGATAGATTTTGGCATTGATGTGTTGCCAGACACTCATCCTATTTCTATTCCGCCATATAGAATAGCTTGGAACTAAAGGAGTTAAAAGGACAGCTTGCAGACTTCCTAAACAAAGTTTTTATTCGTCCTAGGGTTTCCCCATGGGGTGCACCCATGCTCTTCATGCGAAAGAAGGATGGGTCCCTTCGTATGTGCATAGACTACCGCCAGTTGAATAAGGTCACGATTAAAAATAATTATCCTCTTCCTAGGATTGACAACCTTTTTGACCAGCTTCAGGGTGCCAAGTGTTTTTCAAAAATAGATCTTCGTTCGGGTTATCATCAGTTGAAAGTTAGGGAGTCAGACGTTCCCAAGATAGCCTTTCGAACCCAATATGGTCACTACGAATTTCTAATCATGTCCTTCGGGTTGACAACTCCCCTGCATCCTTCATGGATCATATGAATAGAGTGTTCCATCAGTTTCTTGACTTGTTCATCATTGTTTTTATTGATAATATTCTGATCTATTCTAAGAGTAAAGAGGATCATGCCAATCACCTCTGAATTATTCTTTAGACCCTTAAGGATCATCAGCTGTATGCCAAATTTTATAAGTGTGAATTCTGGTTAGATCCTATTGCCTTCTTGGGGCATATGGTGTCCAGTGACAGGATAAGAGTAGATCCCCAGAAAGCTGAAGCAGTGAGAAAATGGCCCAGACCCACGACTCTAACCTATATTCGGAGCTTCTTGGGTTTGGCGGGGTATTACAGAAGGTTTTTAAAGAGTTTTTCTTCCATAGCTGCTCCGTTTACTAAACTGACTCAGAAAAAGATGAAGTTTGTGGGTCTGACTTGTGTGAAAATAGTTTTGAGAAGTTGAAGGACAAGCTAACTACAGCTCCTATTTTGACCCTTCCCGAGGGTGTAGATGATTTTATGGTTTATTATGATGCACCCCATGTGGGACTTGGTTGTGTATTGATGCAGCGTGGTAAGGTGATAACTTGTGCATCTAGGAAGTTAAAGGTGCATGAGCGCAATTAACCCACTGACCATAAGAGTTTGCAGTATAGTTTCTCACAAAAAGAATTGAACCTCAGGCAGAGGCCTTGGATGGAGCCTTTCAAAGACTATGATATGAGTCTGCATTACCATCCAGTCAAGGAAAATGTTGTAGCCGACACCCTCAGTAGGTTGTTTATAGGAAGCCTTTATCATGTAGAAGAAGGAAAGAAAGAGATGGTGAAGGATATTCACCGCCTTGCAAATCTGGGAGTGCGACCTTAGATTCCAAATATGGAGGGGTGATTGTTCATGAGTTAGCTAAGTCATCCCTTTGTACTGAAGTTAAGGAGAAGCAGGTTGAAGATCCCATCTTGATGCAAATCAAGAAAGATGTGGGTTAACAAAAGGTTATGTAATTTGAAATTAGTGGTGATGGTATTCTAAGATTTTAGGATAGGTTGTGCATTCCAGATGATGATGGACTGCGGGAAAGAATCCTTAATGAGGCGCACACTTTGAGGTATGTCGTTCACCCAGGCTCTACTAAGACGTACCATTATCTGAAAACCTTGTATTGGTGGAATAACATGAAACATGATGTAGTTGATTTTGTGTCCAAGTGTTTGAACTATCAATAAGTCAAGGTAGAACACATGAGGCCAGGTGGTACTTCCCAAGAGATAGCCCTGCCTTTATAGAAGTAGGAGATGATAAACATGGACTTCATTACAGGACTTCTGAGATCCTGAAAATAGTATGATTCTATATGGATGATTGTTGATCGGTTGACAAAGTCAGCCTGCTTTTTGCCTATGAGGACTAATTATTCGGGAGAGGGTTATGCTAAGATTTACATTGATGAGATAGTTCGGCTGCATAGGGCACCAGTATCCATTATATCCGATACAGGTACGCAGTTTTCATCTCAGTTTTGGAGATCTTTTCAGAAGGGTTTAGGTATATAAGTGACTTTGAGCACAGCTTTCTACCCTCAGATGGATGGGCAAGCTGATCATACCATTCAGACCCTCGAAGATATGTTGAGGGAATGCGTCAGTGATTTCAAAGGTAGTTGGGTAGATCACCTTCCACTGGTTGAATTTGCTTACAATAATAGTTACCATGCTAGCATCAAGATAGCTCCTTTTGAAACTTTGTATGGGAGGAGATGTAAGTCTCCGATAAGATCGTATGAAGTAGGTGAAACTCAGTTGTATTGGGCTGATCTTATTCATCAGGCGATAGAGAAAGTGAAGATCATTAGACAACGACTCAAAACTACTCAGAGTCGACAGAAGTCCTATGCCGATGTTCGAAGAAGAGAACTAGAGTTTGAAGTTTATGATTGGGCGTTTCTCAAGGTTTCTCCTATGAAAGGAGTTATGCAGTTTGGAAAAACGGGTAAATTGAGCCCTCGCTACATAGGGCCATATCAGATTCTGAAAAAGATTGGTACAATTATTTATGAGCTAGAATTTCCTGCAAGTTTGGGTTCCGTTCATCCGGTATTCCATGTATACATGTTGAAGAAATGCATTGGAGATCATTCTCTAGTATTGCCAGGAAAGGGTATCAAAGTGACAGACTCCTTGTCTTACGAAGAAAATCCCGTTGAAATTTTAGATCGCCAAGTTTGAAAGCTGACGAGCAAAGAGATAGCCTCAGTAAAGGTACTATGGAGGAATCAGAAAGTCGAAGAAGCAACTTGGGAGTCAGAAGATGACATGAGAATTAGATATCCTAATTTGTTTGCTTTGATGGAGGATGAGACAGAAGGTACTATTCCTATCTTATCTTTCCTAGTCCTTTATTATTCTTGAATTCATGTCTGTCTATGTCCCGCATCATCATTCGGGGATAAATGATCCTAAGGGGGGGATAATGTAATTCTGACGTGTTGATAAACCCCGAAGCCATAAAATCCTATGCCAATACGACATATTAATTATTTGTGTATCATGTGAATCCATTCAAGATTGAACTTAGACCATAGAGGTCCTTCAACTCAAGGACGAGTTGAAACTATCACCTATGTGAACTTAGGCAATGGGATGGGCGGCACCTATGTAAAGAATTCAAGTGACTTAAACACTCCGTTTTAGGGGTAAAATGGTCCTTTTCCACCCTTACTTAGCCCTAAAACACGAAATTCAGTTCCAAGGACACAAAAATACACCTTCATTCATCAAAAGTGCTCAAGGATTCTCCTTAGGGTTTCAAAATAAAAACCCAAGCAACTCAAGATTCAATTGGGGGTTTTAGGAACTAATTGCATATTTGGAATCCTCTCAGCGTAGGCTTCAAGAAGCATCTAATATTCATAGTAATCGAGGTAAGTGGGGTTATCTCAAAAATCTCATGGGATTTAAACATTCATGTTTTCAAATGGGGGTTTTGAAATTATGAATATGATTATATTTTAAACGTTTTATGATTTTGATTTGGCCCTTAGGCCTACTCTCAAAGTGATTTGCTATATGATATATGTATATGCATGCATTCCGAAAAGATGTTAACTTGAGAGCATGAATGATATGAAATTTCCTCTCTTGATGTGAATTTATTTTAAATGTTCATATGATGTAAATTTTTTAAAAACATCTTGAAGAGCATGACATGAGATGTTTTGAGAATTGATATGATTTTGACTTGAAAACAAGAAGGTTATTCATGTTGAATACAATGGTTGAATGAGAATAATAATATGATATTGATGTCTTGCAAGTCGGGTATGACGATACCCTACAGAATATGATATGTGATTGAATCAGATAAAATTTGAATGCATTAATTTTACATGAGATAGGTGGATGCTCGAAGAAGGTGTTTGAGTGTAAGGGCTCATTGCTAGAAACCGTGTTTGCCAACACGGGAATTTAGTACCAGGCTAAGTAATCTTGAGTACTTGACTTAATGTCATTCTCAAATTGGGATTATAGGTAGGAGCCCAGGCTAAGTGATCTTGGGAACTACCATTGGGTCGAGACACCATGCTTCGTGGTCTTATGTGTCTCTCCCTCACTTATACTCTAATCTCGGTGGCAACCAAGGTATGACAGTTGCTGTAAATTATGTAGGGTATTCCACCTAGGTCAGTTGCATTTCATTGTTGTTGAGAAACTATTGCATTATGCCCATGTATTTTCAAAGGATTTGATATGAAATTGCTTTATAATGGCTCTTAACTATCTTTTGTAAAAATATTATGTTTTGTTTTAATATCTCTGTGTGCCAGTACTTTTGTGCTGACCCCCTCCCCTCTCCAATCTCTCAGGTTTAGAGGTCCAGTCTAGGGTTCAAGAGAATCAGTAGATCATTCAGACAGAGTTGCAGAGACAAGTGGTGAGCCTTCTATATTTCGGAAAGTCTTATGTCCTGCAGTCCTTTTGTCTTATATGTAGTTTTGGGGTCTACTGGGGGCCTTGTACCATTTTATATACAATTACTTGACTCAGTCATTTGTTAGAGATTTTCATAGACAGTTATTTAGAGGTTGATTGATGTTGGGGGGACCTTATTTCCCCGTTATTGTTTCTTTTCATATTTATGACCATGTTTCCGAATTATTGTGTTTCTTCCGCATTACTTTGATCATATGAATTAGGTGCATGATTACCATACAGATAGGGGTGTTTCGGGCTTCCATGGTTCGAAATGCTCGTCACAGCCAGGCCCTGGTTCGGGTCGTGACACAACGGTGAGTCATTCATGGATACATTTCTTTTTATCGCTGCCTAAGAGACCTCCTTGCTCGGGCACAATCTCACCACCAACCAATTTTCTGGCTCGCACCTCTTCGACTTAAAGTCGACTATTTTTGCATTCGAGAGCCTTTATAGATCATTAATTTGCTCTACACAAAAATTCTATACCTTTCTCCGAATCCTAATAGTCATGCTAGATGGATTTGAGAAGGATACTACACTAAGGTTAGCATAGAACTCCTGGGCCTATTGATCATTTGACTTGCAAGGATCCAGGGTGAACCACCGCCACCTCGTGGACACAAGCTTGGCATGAAATGTTCGAAGCTTTTCCGCCACTTTCTCTAAGCATATTCCTCTCTCAAGGAACAACTTTGTCCTTGGAAGATCCCTATAGTAAAGTGTGTAGCACTCGGGTTCCATGAATCGAACTTGGTCGTATTCCTTCATGATATGATTCTGAAAAGTAAGAGAACAATGCAACCACATTAACCATTGACATATACTGCACAAACTATGCCATATTGTTCATTAAAGCTCATGGGAAGGTTACTTGGTGGTGTTTGGATAAAAATTTAAAGTGCAAAATTTTTGGCCCAGGCAGAAAATCAACCACATGTAGCGCAATCGCGAGCCATGGTGCAGTGATCGTGGTCCTAATGACCGCGATCGCAGTACCTGAGATTGGTTTTAAGTCAAAATTTCCAATGTCCAAGGATTCAAGTTTTAGGCCAAAACATGTTCTACCATAAGATTTTATGTGTAAAACATTGAACATGGTTACTAGGTACTCTATTTTTCCCTTAAGATGTACAAACGACTAGATATGACTCGTTTGGGCATTTTATTGAGCACATGGTGTGCATAATTCATTTTACTCAATTTAACACACAATTTTTGGGTACTCAAGACTTCCCCACGGGTGCACACACCATATTCGAGCAGCTAACAACCACACAAGTTTTGTACACGACATATATAGCAAGGAAAATCATAGATTTAGGAATTCCCAATAACATGCATTCTAAGGCCTATTTTCCACATTTAAAACATTGATTTAAATCACTTATCGGACAGAATAATGCAATAGAGATGCTTTAATGATTTTGAATACCACAATAGTGCTCAAGAGAGGGTGCAAATTGAGAAAGAGTTTGAGAAAGGAGTGTGATAAAATAGGGAGTCTGATGGTCTTTTAATCTATCTTGACCACTATCGCAGTAACAGAGAGCATTTCTGCTCCCCTTTTTTCTCTTGTTCAACTCATTGCTCAATTTTGACATATTTTCCCCTGTTCAATTCATCATGCACAAATTTTATAATTTTTCTTTCTCAAACACATTCAACACACTCCATAGTTCTACAAATACATGAATTAATCAAATGGAAAAATTAAAATCTAAACTATGAAATTAAAACAAAGGATACGAGCCACTTTTGTGGCATTTGTGGGTTGCTTCGCTCATAGCACCTTAGTTATCATCGTGGCATGATGTCTTTCTTCTTTTAAGAGTTGGGTCCTCAAGATCCCCCTTATTTACTTTCTCGACTTTGAGATCGATCACCGATACCACTTGAAGCTCCATGGGTTATTTCCTTGTATTGCACACCTGGAAGGATACTTCACCATCATGAACTCTAAACCTCATTTCCCCAAGATCCAAATTAACAATGTCTCTCCCAGTGGCCAAAAAAGGTTGACAAGAATGATAGGCACCTCTTGGTTGATTTCACAATCTACCACAACAAAATCCACTGGGAGAATAGATCTATCTGCTTTCACCATAATGTCGAACACAACACCAATCGGTTTTTTGATAGACCGATCCACCATCAAAAGCTCATTGACGTAGGAGTAGGAATTCCTAAGCCAATACCCTTATATATTGCAAAAGGCATGATATTAATACTCGCACCAAGGTCACATAATGTTTTTTCAAACTTATGTGTTCCAATGGTGCATAGAATGGTAAAGGCCCTAGGGTCTTCTTTCTTTTCTGCCATTTTGCTGCTCATTATGGCACTATACCCATGGGTGGATTCAATGGTGTCATGTTTAACAAGATTCTTCTTTGATATCAACTTTTCATACGCTTAGCATACCCTGGGTTATCTTGGATAGCCCCAAGCAATGAGATATTAATGGAGAGGTTGGTAAGCATAGCCATGAATATTTTGAATTTAGCATTATCCTCCTTATTTTTAAGACTTTGAGGGAATGAAGGGGGACTATCATGGTAAGCATTGTATCACATTTCACTTCATCATAGTTAGCAACCTTTGGATCACCCTCTTAATCATCGACTTCTTTATTCAACACCGACTCTTTTTCTCTTCCTTCATAAGACTTTGAAGTCTCTAGCTTTAAATCATTCACATGATTTTTCTCCACGTCGGGCTTTTTTTTAACATCAACCATAAGATAATCGAGGATCCCTAGTGATAATTCCCAACACTCTGACCTTATTTTTTGGGTTCACAATGTTGTCACTAGGGAGGCCTCCCTTTGGCCTAGCATTGAGTTGGATGGAGATTTTTGACTACTTTGAGTCTCTAATTGTTTGATTGGGGCAAAATGGGATACAACCATTAGGTTGTGTTGCAAAAAATCACCTTTCAATTCATGAACCACTTTTTCTGTTCCCTCCAATTTCATCAAAATCCTCGCAATCATATTGTTTATTTTATACTTATCGGGGTCAACGAAGTTGGAATCCATACCCTTTTCCTGATCATGGGAGGGAACATAATGATCTTTCTCACGATCCTTATTCCTATAATCACGGTCATGGACCCTATCTCTCTTATTCCTACCTTGGTTCCCACTTTGCCTTTGATAGGCGAGGCGGGAACCCAATGAATAGTTGGACAAATACTAAATCTCCTCATCAAGATTCTTGGCCTCTTCATCACCATATGCCTTGGATACCACGACATTCACCACTTTCATGGGTGCACCCATCACATGTTTCGTCAAAAGCTCCAATTGAGTCATCATGTTTTCTATATTTTCCTCTCTCTCCTCATCTCTTTTTTTATTCCCGGTTAACAACAGAGGTACTAGTAGATCTTTATGGTACCTCAGCATCCCTGGTATGCCACCCTCAGTATATCTTGGTAACTTCACCAAGAAAATTTGAAGTCGCATGATTAGTCTACTTCGTAAGAGAGCCATTATGTATTGTCTACCACAGTTTTATTTCGCGGATCAAGAGCCCAGTAGAAGATTTGGAGAAGCATCTTCTCTGGGACCTCCTGGTTTGGACAATGCTAGAGTTTCTCATTGAATCTTTCCCACACCTAATACAAGGGTTCCCCATTTAATTACCTAAACTTCAAGATATTATCCCGCAATTAATGTATTTTGGATGGTGGGAAATATCGATCAAGGAAGACCACAGTGAGTTCATACCATGAGGTGATGGATCCATCCGAAAGAAAGCAAAGCCACAACACTACCTCTCCTATAAGAGAAAATGGGAAAAGACGAAGCCAGATGGACTCTTGGGTTATGTGTGCAATATTAATGGGTGCACACACATCGATGAAGTTCTTTAAGTTCAAGTTGGGATCCTCATAGGCTTGTCCCCCTAAAATTCCCTTCATTTGGAGCATATCCAACATGATGCTTGTGATATAAAAGACACTGTTTCCTTGAGTAGTTGAGATACGGATGACACTTGATTGACCAACGTCATTGAGTTGCTCCTCATCATCAAGAGGGCCATTGAAAGACCCAAAAATACTTGCATTATCACTCATGGTTCTGTGTACACTATGAGAATCACCTAAAAAGAAAACAAAAACAACAACCAAAATAAATACAAACCGCTGCAGGTGTACCCAAAGTAACACTTAACACCGCACAAGTGAAAACTAAATTTCACTCTCGGGTAATGGCACTATTTTGATAACGCTCACCTATACCATTAATATGTAGAGGACGGTTGTTGCTAATTGCTCAACTTATGTTGAGGTCAAATCCATGAGTGAAATTAGAATTCTAGTTCTATAGGTATTAAATACTACTAATAAGCTACCCATAATATGAATAAAACAAAATGCATAAATAAAAATTTAATGCGGGGGTGGGGGGGGGGGGGGTTGGTTTGGCATGTGTGTTGTCAATAACAACTCAAATCAACAAAGTAAAAAACAATTGTTATTTAAATTTGATATGAGAAGAATCTTGGAATTATGTCCACCTAACGGAGAATTATGCATGGGTGCATGAAGATTTAGTGTACATTCTAGTTATCAATGATATGGTAGGCTAGGTCTAAAATCCTTGAGGCTAGTCTATCAACAAAACCTCAAGAATTTTACTCATTGACCCGTTTGGGTATATAATAAGTGTGTCAACTTTCAACCACCCATTACTTCAATAAATCTAGGAAGATGCCCAAGATATAGCCAACATCTTAATAACCCTTATATCTAAGATAGTGAAAGTTAGCAAACTACATCCATTAATTGTCTACTATCGTCTTGTCACCCATATCCCTCTTTCAAGGATGATATGGGTTCAAAAAGTTCACTTAAACCTCTCTTTCAAGGATGGTTTGAGCTTTCAAGAGCTTGGAGTTTTTTACCACAAACCCATTTTTGGTATTTGAGACTTTCACCCATAAATCTTAACTAATTTAACCGAGCAATTGCAAAACCCATCATCAACAAACTATCATATATGCAAATACAACACAACCCAAACATAATTGCACCTTAGTTGAACATAATCCCAAGACAATGAAAGTTTAGCTACTCATGAAGAAAAGAAAGAAAAATTTACCATAGGGATTGTTCAAAGCATCCATTCTTCACAACTACTAAATTCAAAGTCTCCAAATCAAATTACAATTCTTGCCCAATTTTTGGTGTAAACTTCAAATTCAAAAATGTTCCAATAGTCAAGAATACCCAAAAGAGAAAGGGTTTTAGCCACTAAAAGGTGTGTTCAACTAGGTAAAACTACAAAATTGCCTTGGGCCAAAATCCCGCTAAGTCGTGATTGTATCATTTTTACCGCAATCGCGGCTACCGTGACAATGATAAAATCCATGCAATTGCAGTGGTTAACCCATAATTACTAGCCGCGATCGCGGCCCTTAATCTATGATTGCAGTAACTGAGCTTGACCCGTGCAAGGTCTTCAACTTTGAACTTTTCCACTCCCTTTGATCTCTATTTATCTCAAATCCACATTTTTCTATCTCATCACCTGTGTGCATGCATAAATATGGAAATTCGTGCATTTAATCCAAACATGTCTCATTTATATAATCAATTCATAGTAACGTGCACGATTGATTATGCAAATGGGTGGTAAATTCACCACTCATCAACACCCCCAACTTAAGGGTTTGCTTGTCCTAAAGCAACACTACTTCTTTCCATGAGACTATGCCATTTATGCCCAAATTATATGACATAATGATCACAATGACTTCAAGCTTAGTTACTACCTCAAATAGATCATCAAACATGGGTAACACTATTTACACAATACCCCTGAACATGAAATGCAATATTCAAGGATGCAAAAGACTTCAAAGAGCAACCATGCAACAATCACCAATACTCTAAAAGTGACTCACCTTTGAACTCAACTAGACTATACTCCTTTTGTCTCATCTTTTGCGAAATAACAAAATCACCCGCCTCAACTAGTTTACATGCCTCCTCACAAGAAGAAAATTTCCACACACTAAGTTATTAAGTATCCAACAAGTAATTTAAGTGCAAAGACTCTCTATCTCTCACAAAGACTCTAAATGCTAACAAGTACCATTCGATAGGATTGTCCCTATTTTCAATCGCCACTATAATGAATACACTTGGGTATAGATCTCAAAGGGCTTTTTGAGCTTTTAACATTGGTTCATGGAAGGATAGGATAACATTTAGGAACAAAGTGGACGAACCCTCCTTGAACAACCACATCACACTATTTCAACTAACTTGTGATCATGGACCACTCCTTTTGTTTTCATACCTTACACATGACTACTTTAAGAGCCTTGATTTCCCAAACCTTTTGAGGGCATCAATATTTTGCTTATTTCTTTTGTAATTTATGCCTCATTTTTCTATTTATCATTAATTTCACTTTCACATTTTCATTGCTAGGCTCAAAGTTGTGCACTTACACTACCATGGCCTAAAGTCAATTCTTTTAAGCTTACCACCCCCAACTTAGGCATTTAGCCTCAAATTTCATTTTTCATGTTCAAGAAGAGTTGGGTTCGAGAGAGGGACAAAATTTTGAAGGGTACATGACTTGTAATGTGGTTGCCAAAGAAAGGCTTGAAGGCTCAAACTTGGGGATCTAAGTGTCCTATTCTATGCATGGGTCGGCTATTTAGGCTTAGGGTGGTTCCCAGTTCACAAAGATGGCCTAGGATCATCTCACCAACCAAATATAATCAAACTTATCCCTGAGAGACTAAAGGGACAAGTTCAAGATGGTACAAGTACACATGAGATTTGGACAAATTATCATACCACACATTGCATGCAAATTCATGAAGGAAGATCAATTGTCCCTCCCGCTAGAGAGAAAAATAGAGTATCTACCCATTTTCACAAGCCAAAATTTATGGAGTCACAAAAAGGAACAAAGTTTTTTTAGAAGGTCACTCACATCATGCCATTGATTTTTGAAAACTTTTGGACGGAGGAAGGGTATTTTCTTTGCATTTGAACCAGGTATAATTTGATAATTATGGCACCAACTCAAGCCTTCATCTCACATTTTGGATTTATTAAAGGCAAACCATATGGCTACTCAGACTTTCCAATTGGTAGAAGTGCGATCCTAAATCCAAAATGCCACAGGTTCTCAGGCTCTCCTTTTATTCATAGCTCTAATGCTATGAATACTCAAACTTTGCATATATCCATGGCTCAAAAACCAATCACGATGCTTCTCCCTAAAGAATATTGTCACTCCATCCATCATAAGGAAATGCTCTTCGAATATCATCATAAGAAAAATTAAGTTAAAGCAACAATCTGAAGACAAAATAAAATGACTAATCTATGCAACGTTGGGAACCATCAGAGTGACCATATATTACAACCCAAATAAAAATAGAAATCATCCAAAAGAACATCAAAATATCAAGAAATGACAATAATACAGGCTCAAATGTATAAATTCAGATAAATCGGCGCCCCCAACTAAAAACTTTCAGTGTCCTTACTGCAATAAAAAAAACAATAAGAAGGGATAAGAGTGCTCCCTGAAATTGATTTATGAGCTGCTATCGCTCTCAGACTCTGCATCACCGCTTGCATCCTTAAGACCTGACCAGTCAGCTGGGGCCTCATCATCTCTCTCATCTAGGAAGAAAGATAGTCTATGTCGAGGTTTTAGGACCTTACAAAGGCCCATTACTCTCTTACACATCTTGCTAAAGAGTTTTTATCTCTTCTTCTCCCTTTAAATATCTTCTCATGTGAAGCTTGGAGCTCTCGGTATGACTCCGCCAAGAACGAGTACGCCCTCTCAAGCCTTGCAATGGTAGCTCTCTGCTTTTTCTGATCCTCCTGATACTTATCATATTCAGTGCAGGACACATATGAGTGGTGGGTGGTAGAGAGATCTCCTAGCCCTTAGGGCAATGCTAACACAAGCTCTCTTATTGCTCTCATCTCATCAGAAATATCATTAAAGGTGTTGGCTGTAATTGGCCTGCTAGACTTTGACTTATGAGATATAGATTTACCCAAATTGATCTTCCTTAGTTTGCTCCTACTCGGTACACCCTCACCTCTAACTTTTAGAGGGTAGATAGAGGTGTCGAGGCACACCTAAGTATCTCCCAGGTGCTCCTCAACTCCCGCTCACATGCATAACTCTGTAATTAAAATTGGAAAGAGAGGTACACACCGCTTTGGGTCTTAAAGAATTTTATATCATATATCACAATTCGATTGAAATTCAAAGCCATGTCATATAAAATACAAGCCACCATCCTAGCCCACATGTCAGGAACTACTGTCATATGGGTCCAAGGGGAGACCCAACTATAAATAATATTAATTAAAATCTAGGCCTCAATTGTGAAGTCATTCATAGATATATTTCTTTTTGTTGTCACCTAAGAGACCTCCTTACCTGGGCACAATCTCTCCACCAAACAGTTGTTCAGCTCACACCTCTTGGACTCAAAGTTAGCCATGTTTGCATTTGGGAGCCCATATAGATCATTGATTTGCTCCGCACCATAGTTTTCCACCTTCCCCTGAATCCCAATAGTCATGATAGATGGGTTTGAGAAGGATACTACACTAACATTAGTGTATAACTCCCGAACCCATTGCTCATTTGACTTACAAGGATCCAGGGAAAAGCACCGCCATCCCGTGGCCACAAGCTTATCATAAAATATTGGAAACTTTTTCAGAACTTTCTCTAAGCATTCTCTCTAGGAGTAGCTTTTTTCCTCGGAAGACCCCATTGTAAAGAGTATGGCACTCGGGTGCCATGAATCAGACTTGGTCATATTCCTCTATGATATGATCCTGAAGAGAAAGAGAACAATGTAACCACTTAAACCATTGGCATATACATGCACAAACTATGTCATGTTGTTTATCAAAGCTCATAGGAAGCTTACTTGGTGGTGTTTGGATAAAAATTTGAAGTGTAGAATTTTTGGCCCAAGCAAAAAATAAGCCTCAATTAGCGTGATCAAGAGCCATGGTGCAGCGACCGCGGTCCCGATGACCGCGATCGCAGTACCTGAGACCAATTTTAAGCCAAAATTTCCAACATCCAAGGATTCAGAATTTTGGCCAAAACATGTTCTACCACAACAGTTTATGCTTAAAACATTGAACATGGTTACTAGGTACTCAATTTTTCCCTTAAGATGTATAAACGACTAGCTATGACTCATTTGGGTATTTTATCGAGAACATGGTATGCATACTTCATTACTCAATTTAACACATAATTCTTTTGTACTCAAGACTTCCCCACAGGTGCACACACTATATTCTAGAAGCTAACAACCACACAAGTTCAGTACAACACATATTTAACAACGAAAATCATAGATTTAGGCCTTCCCTATAACATGCAATCTATATCCTATTTTTCACATTCAAAACATTGATTTAAATCACTTACCGTATGGAATGATGCAATAGGGATGCTTTAATGCTTTTGAAATCCACAAAGGTGCTCAAGAGAGGGTGCAAATTGAGAGAGAGTTTGAGAAAAGAGTGTGATGAAATAGGAAGTCCGGTGGTCTTTTAAACTATCTTGACTACGATTGCGGACATATGAGTGACCACGATCATGGCCAAATATCTGTGATCACAGTAACAGAGAGCATTTCTGCTCCCCTATTTTCTCCTATTCAACTCATTGCTCAATGTTGACATATTTTCCCCTATTCAGTTCATCAAGCACAAATTTTACACTTTTTCTTTCTCGAACACATTCAGCACATGCCATATTGCTACAAATGCATGAATTAATCAAATGGTAAAAGTAAAATCTACACTAAGAAATTAAAACAATGGATACGAACCACTTTCGTGGAATTTGTGGGTTGCCTCGCACATAGCACCTTAGTTATGTCATGGCATGACGTCTTTACTATTTCTAAAGTTGGGTCTTCAAGAGCCCCCTCATTCAATTTCTTGACTTCAACATTGATTACTAATACCACTTGAATCTCCATGGGTTGTTTCCTTATATTACACACTCGAAAGGATACTTCACCATCATAAACTCTAAACCTCATTTCCCCAAGCTTCAAATCAACAATGGATCTCTCAGTGGCAAGAAAAGGTCGACCAAGAATGATAGGCACCTCTTGGTCCATTTCACAATACAGCACCACAAAATCTGCTGAGGATGAATCTATCCAGTTTAAGCAACACGTCAAACACAACACCAACCGGTTTCTTGATAGACCGATCCGCCATCAAAAGCCTTATTGATGTAGGAGTAGGAATTCCCAATCCAATCCTATTATATATTACAAAAGACATGAGATTAATACTCGTACCATGGTCACATGAATATTATTCAAACTTATGTGTTCCAATGGTGCATGGAATAGTAAAGGCCCCGAGGTTTTCTTTCTTTTTTGCCATTTCGCTACTCATGATGGCACTACACCCATGGGTGACTTTAATGGTGTCACTTTCAACAAGCTTCTTCATTGATATACCGTTTTTCATAATCTTATCATACCCCATGATATATTGGATAGCCTCAAGCAATGAGATATGAATGGAGAGGTTGGAAAGCTTAGCCATGGATGTTTTAAATTTAGCCTTATCCTTCTTATTTTTGAGACTTTGAGGGAATAAGGGGGTACCATCATGGTAAGCATTTTATTACCTTTAACTTCATCATAGTAAACTACCTTTGGATCACCCTCTTTACCATTGACTTCTTTATTCAACATCGGCTCTTTTTCTCTCCCTTTACTAAAATTTAGAGTCTCTTGCTTTGAATCATTCACAAGATTTTTATCTACTTCGGGCATTTTTTTTACATCTACCAGAAGATCATTGAGGGTTTTACCACTCCTAGTGATAATAACCAACACTTTAGCTTCATTTTTTGGGTTCACAATGGTGTTACTAGGGAGCCCTCCCTTTGGCCTAGCATTTAGTTGGGTGGAGATTTTTTTCCCAATTTGAGTCTCAAATTATTTGATTGAGGTAGAATGGGATACAACCATTTGGGTGAGTTAAAAAAAATCACATTTCAATTCATGGACCACTTTTTTTGTTCCCTCCACTTTCATCAAAATCCTCGCTAGCATATCGTTCATTTTATACTTGTTGGAGACAACAAAGTTAGAATCCTTACCCTTTTCTCAACCAGAAGGGGGAACATAATGATCTTTATCATAATCCTTATCCCTCCAATCATGGTCACGGTCCATATCTCAATCGTTCCTACCTTGGTTTCAACCTAGCCTTTGACAGGCGCGGTGGGAACCCACCAAATAATTGGCCAAATACTGAATCTCTTCATCAAGCTTCTTGGCCTCTTCACCATCATATGCCTTATATGCCACGGTATTCACCACTTTTATGGGTTCACTCATCACATATTTTGTCAATAGCTCCAATTAAGTCATCATGTTTGCCATATTCTTCTCTCTCTCCTTATCTCTTTTTTTTGTTCCTTGTTAACAATGGTGGTAGTAGGAGATCCTTTTAGTACCTCGGTATCACGGGTATGCCACTCTCTACTTTGCTTGGTAATTTTATTAAGCAAATTTAAAGCTACATGATAAGTCAACTTCACAAGAGAGCCCCCTTCACATTATCTACCATAGTTTTATTTAGAAGATTAAGAGCCCGATAGAAGATTTGGAGAAGCATCTTCTCTGGGACCTCGTGGTTAGGAAACTGCAAGAGTTTTTCATTGAAGCTTTCCCACACCTTTTACAAGGTTTCCCCATTCAATTTCCTAAATTTTATGATCTCATCCTGTAATTGGAGCATTTTGGATGGTGGAAAATATTGATCAAGAAAGACCACGGTGAGTTCATCCCATGAGATGATGTATCCATCCAAAAGAGAGCAAAGCCACAACACCGCCTCTTCTATTAAAGAAAATGGTAAAAGACGAAGTTGGATGGACTCTTGGGTTATATGTGTAATATTAAAGGGAGCACACACTTTGATGAAGTTCTTCAAATGCAAGTTGGGGTCCTCATAAGCTTCCCCCCTCCCCCAAAAGTCCCTTTATTTAGAGTATATGCAACATGACGCTCGTGACATGAAAGACACCATTTCCTTGAGTAGGTGGGATACGGATGACACTTGATCGACCAACGTCATTGAGTTGCTCCTCATCTTTAAGAGGTAAATTGAAAGACCCAAAAATGCTTGCATTATCACACATGGTTTTGTGAATACTATGAGAATCACCTAAAAGGAAAACTAAAACAACAACCAAAATAAATACAAACCACTACAAGTGTACCTAAAGTAACACTCAACACTGCACAAGTGAAAACTAAATTTCACTCCCTGACAATGGCACCATTTTGATAATGCTCACCTATACCATCAAAATTGGTAGAGGATGGTCATTTCTAATTTCACAACTCATGTTAAGGTCAAATCCACGAGGAGTGAAATTAGAATTCTAGTTCTATGGGTGTTAAATACTACTAATAAGCTACCCATAATGTGAATAAAATAAAATGCATAAATAAAAATGAAGGGGGTGGTTGGGCACATGTTTTGTCAATAACAACTCAAATAAATAAAGTAAACAACAATTATGATTTAAATTCGATATGAGAAGAATCTTGGGATTATGTCTACCTAAGGGCAAGTTATGCATGGGTGCATGAAGATTTAGTGTACATGCTAGTTATCAATAATATGGTAGGCTAGGTCTAAGATCCTTGAGGCTAGTCTATTAACAAAACCTTAAGAATTTCACTGACTGACCCGTTTGGCTACATAATAAGTGTGTCTACTTTCAACCACCCATTACCTCAATTGGGCATCCCTATTTTTAGGAAGATTCCCAAGATATAGTCAACTTCTTAATAACCCTTTTATCTAAGATAGTGAAAATTAGTAAACTACATCCATTAATTGTCTACTATCATCTTGTCACCTACACTCCTCTTTCAAGGATGATATGGGTTCCAAAAGTTCACTCAAACTCCTCTTTCAAGGATGGTTTGAGCTTTCAAGAGCTTGGGATTTTCACCCACAAACCCATTTTGGGTATTTGAGGCTTTCACCCATAAATCCCAACTAATTTAACCAAGCAATAGCAAAAACCATCATAAAAAACTAGAATATACGCAAATACATCACAACCCACACATAATTGCACCTTAGTTCAACATAATACCAAGATAATGAAAGTTTAGATACTCATGAAGAAAAGATAAAAATATACCTTAGGGATTTTTCAAACCATCCATTCTTCACAAATACTAAATTCAAAGTCTCCAAATCAAATTATAATTCTTGCCCAATTTCTAGTTTAAACTTCAAATTCAAAAATGTTTCAATAGTCAAGAATACCCAAAAGAGAAAGGGTTTTAGCACCTCTAAAAGAAATTAGGTTTGGCTAGGTAAAATTACAAAACCTTGGGCCTAAAAGGCCAAAATCCCGTTAAGTTGTGATTGCATCATTTTTGCTGCAATCGTGGCTACCGTGACCGCAATAAGATCCATGCAATCGCGGTGGCTAACCAATCATAACTGGCTGCAATTGCGGCCCTCAGACTATAGTTACAGTAACTGAACCTGATCCGTGCACGTTCTTCATCAATGCACTTTTCCTCTCCCTTTGATCTCTATTTATCTCAAATCCATATCTTTCTATCTCATCACCTATGTTCATGCAAAAATATGGAAATTAGTGTATTTAATCAGAAACATGTCTCATTTATACATTTAATTCATAGTAGCGTGCACAATTGTTTAGTGAAAATGAGTGGTAAATTCACCACTATCAATGGTTCACATAGTATGCATGAGCATGTTATTAAAATGACAAACATAGCAGCAAGACTTAAGTCTTTAAGAATAAAAGTGGAATAAAATTTCCTTTTGCAATTCATCATTAACTCATTATCGTCTGAGTATGGTCATTTTCAAATGAACTAAAACACCATGAAAAATAAATGGAACGTGCATGAATTGCATGGTATGCTAATTCAAGAGGAAATGAGGCTGAAGAATCAAGAAACCCATTCAATTAACTTTGTAAATCAACAAAGAAGCTAAAAAGAAAAGAAAGAAACATGGTAAGAAAAGCAGAAACAACTTAATGTTAATGAGTCCTCATCTCAAGTATCTAAGAAGGCAACCAAGAATGGTAAGTGTCATTTCTATGTAAAATCTGGACACTTTCAGAAAGATTGCCTAAAACGTAAGGCATAGTTTGAGAAGAAAGGTAAGCTTAGTGCTTTTACATGTATCGAATCAAATTTGGCTGAAGTTCCCTATAATACTTGGTGGCTTGACCCTGGTTGTACTGTTCATATTTCTAATACTATGTAGAGATTCCTTATAATCTAGACCATAAACAAGAATGAAAGATATGTGTACATGGGAAATAGAGTGAAAGCTCCAGTTGAAGTTGTCGGGACTTATCGTCTGATTCTTGATACTAGGCACCACTTAGATTTACTTGGAACTTGTTATGTTCCTTCTCTTTAGAGAAATTTAGTTTCTTTGTATAAGTTAGTAAGACTGGATACTCTTTTGATTTCAGTAATAGAAACTTTAGTTTGTTTTAATATAATTATCTTATTAGTACTGGTACTCTTTGCGATAACTTACACAAACTGAATCTTGATAATCTGTTTGTCGAAACACTCTTAACTCTTCATCATAATGTTGAAACCAAATGAAGTTTGGTAAATGAACAATCTACTTACTTATGGCATAAATGTTTAGGTCACATATCTAAAGAAAGGCTAGAAAGATTAGTTAATAATGAAATTCTTCCAGATTTAAATTTTGCTAACCTTAATATTTGTGTAGATTGTATTAAAGGAAAACAAAAAAGACATACAAAGAAAGGAGCCACAAGAAGCACACAGCTTCTTGAAAATATACACACTAATAAATATGATCCTTTTGATATCACATCTTTTAATAAGGAAAACTATTTATCACTTTTATTGATGACTTCTTATGTTATGGATATATCTATTTGTTGCACGAAAAATCTCAAGTGATTAATGCCTTACAGGTATTTATTACTGAGGTTAAAAGACAATTAGATAAAAAGGCAAAAATAATCAGGTCCGATAGAGGTGGTGAATATTATGGAAGATATGATGAAACTATAAAACACTCGGGTCCATTTACTAAATTCCTCAAAAAAAACATGGCATATGTGCTCAATACACAATGCCTGATACACCACAACAAAATAGAGTGGCAGAAAGGCATAATCGTACATTAATAGATATGGTTAGAAGTATGTTAAGTAATTCATCTTTACCTTTTTCACTATGGATGTATGTTGTAAAGACTATCGTTTACTTGCTAAATAGGGTTTCTAGTAATCCAAAGACACCTTTTGAATTGTGGACTTATAGGAAACATAGTTTGAAGCACCTGCATGTTTGGGGTTGCCCAATAGAAGTTAGAGTCTACAATGCACAAGAAAAGAAATTGAATTCAAAACAATCAGTGATTTTTTCAATGGTTATCCATAAAAATCAAAGGGGTATAGATTTTACTGTCTTAAAGTAACGCCCCAAATCTGATACCCAAAATGCTACACGGTGCTAGCAATCTCGAAAGGCCACAAGCTAACCCATTACTGATATCTATAACTGAGCACTGCATAATATACTATATAAATGCAGAATAAAAGGGTTGAAAGTCCATAAGGTTCAAATATTTGATAAAACATAACATCTAGAAATATGGTATATCAATACCAAAACTGAAATAAACTATCTAAACATGCTACTCTGAAAGCCTCTAAACTATCTGAAAATTGTGAAGTTGATGGGACATGTCCCCAACTAACTCCGTCTACTAAAACTAAAATAATGAAGTAATGAAATAATCATGCTATCCTCTAATGATGAGGACTCACTGCAAATCTACTGCTGCTAGCTGAATCTAAAGCTAAGTGTGATCGAAAACTTGAGTGTCTGAACTTATGGTATAAAACACCATAGCATAGAACAAAAGTATGTGTCAGTACGTCTAAATGTACTAGTATGCAAAGTGAGGTAGGCTTAATACATGGTCTTTATATGCATGAACAATACTAACTAACTGAATAACATGAATGTGAGAATACATGCATGAATATGTAACTGTAAATGAGATCATGATAATACTGATTGTTGAGTCTGAATACTGATAACATGAGTTTTGTATAACTGATATATTGTTAACTAAGCAACTGTGTCTGACAGTCCTAATTCTGATGGAACTAGCTGAGTTCCATACTGAACTAAGTGATTGTATCTGACAGTCCTGAATCTGAAGAAATATTTAAGTTCTTTTACTGAGACTAAGACTGAGACTGTGGGAAGTAATCATCTAACTGACATGCCCTGAATCTAAACTGGTGGGGGTCCAACCTGTAACCCCAACTAGAAGGGTGTCAGTATCATTCCACGGGTAAATACAAGTTATAAGTTATCTCTCTCTGATAAGGAGCTCTTCCGTCAACCCTTTCTAGTAGGAAAACTTAAATGAGATGTACAATCCCTAGACTAGTAGGGGTACATCTCAACTTACGCTGGCTACATAGTTTTGGAATGCAAGGATTCCTTCTAAGGATCACACCCTCTACTGGGTGACAGGTGAGCCCTCATTCCCCGGTTCACTCAGTGCTAAACCCTACTCCCAACTGAATAGACACTGAACTGATTTCGTAGTTCATTATAGGCTTGACTGAGCTGTCACTAATCGTGTTACTGACTGAACTGAACTGATTTCACTAAGTTTCATTGACTGACGGAATACTACTAAGATCTAATAACTGACTGAGATTACTGAGTACTGTGAAGGATTGGATTGATACTGAATTTATTGAGTTTTCTTGAGTCATGTGACTGACTAAATTCTAAGATCATGGCTTGACTGAGGGTATATTGAAAACTGATGCTGTCTCTAGGCACACAGCTAAACTATCGGATAAAAGTACCCTCAGGACTCGATAGCATGAAAATAACAAGACATGAAACTTCTTTGAATACATAACCATAGGCCACAACTCATAATACAATCATTGGGGGATTTCATGAAGCACTTGATATTCATAATCTTGTACATGGATAAAAATGCATTCAAACATATCATAATTTCACAATTCTAGTCTCATGAGCATTCCATCAAACAACTATAAGACATAGATTTAGCATAGGAGTCATTTTGAACATCTAGTTGTAGCCTACGTTCATCATTTAGATCAACAAAGGGTTATAAAACGCAATTCTACTCACTTAGGCATTTTATCAAATACATGGGATGCATATACTTAGGCGTGGACATGAACACTAAACAATTATATCTTGGGTACTTTAATCAACTCAGTTTTATGAAATTCAATCCACTTGCTAACATAATATCAAGAAATATATAACGATTCTATCATGGAAACCATACAAATCAACCACATGGATACAATTTCAATCCACAACATGAACATCATTATGTAAGCTTTAAAGAAAATGGTTTCTTGAACTTCAAGGATGAAAGGAATCCTTGGATGAACACTTTACATACCTAGGTGGATGATTTTTTGAAGATTGATGGAGGAAATCTTGAATCCTTGGCTTGAAATTGATCACCTAGGGTTTCTTGTTCTTGAGAAATTGTGAAATAAGTAATGTATTTAGCCAAAAGAGGGCTAAATTTCATGTTTATGAGGGCTGAAGGTCGAGGAAAATGACATGATCACCCTTAAGAATGCATTCATTTAATGATTAAAATAGTCACCGACGCATTGAGCGACGCGCTGTGTCAATAGCACCGACGCGATACTCAACGCATCACACCATGATCGCGCCAAGCCTCTGTACTTTTGCCTCTGTCAACTACAACAATGTTAACAAACGCGATAGGCAATGCGTCGCACCAAGATCACATTGGTTCACTATTTTGAGACATCAAACATGGTCTAAACGAGGTCCAAAAATTCAAAACTTTTTGGGAAACACCTATTGACCTCCCTGATCATGAATTATCAAGAATACCGACCATTAAAGGACATTAAGGTCACGAAATGAGATTGTCAACTTTCAATGGCCAAAAATAAACTAAGTCTGGAATCTTAGCTAGAATTTTCTAAGTCTGGGACCCCCTTAACAAGCTTAAAGTACTGAATTAAGCTTAGAAATTTGTGGGGTCTTACACTTAATCATAGTACGAGAATAGTTAAAACTGTAAATACTAGGCTCATTGAGAATGGAGAAGTTAGTGGGAGTGAAGAACCACGTAATGTGGAAATTAAAGAAATTAGGGTACAAATTCCTCTACCCTAAACCTCTTTTAAATTTGTTGTTCCTGAAGCTTTTGTACAACAAAGTAATCAATAAGAACAACAAATTAATGCTCCTACTAATTATAATGAAGCCATAATTGATGAACCTGCAGTAGATGAACCACAAGAAGTAGCTTCAAGAAGATCTGCTATTTCTGATAATTATTTGGTATATCTACATGAGTCAAAAACTGAATTAGGAATTGATAATGATCCAGTTTCATTTTCATAAGACATTGAAAATAATAATTTGGATAAATAGATAAATTCTATAAAAGATGAGTTAAAATCTATAGAACATAATAAAGTTTGGGACCTTGTTAAATTACCTGAAGGTTGCAAAAGAGTTGGGTGTAAATGGGTCTTTAAGACCAAATGCGATTCAACTGGAAACATCGAACATCACAAGGCCAAACTTGCTGACAAAGGTTTCACTCAAAAGGATGGCATTGACTATAAAGAGATGTTTTCACCTATCTTTAGAAAAGTTTTACTCAAAATTATAATGTTTTTGGTAGCTCATTATGACTTAAAGTTGTATCAATTGGATATGAAAACAACTTTTTTAAATGGAAATTTCAAGGAAAAAGTTTATATGAATCAACCTGAGGGGTTTTCTATTAAAGGAAAGGAACACATGGTGTGTAAACTTATGAAGTCAATATATAAACTTAAGCAAGCTTTTCGATAATGGTATCTTAATTTTAATGAAATGATTGTCACCTTTGAATTTAAGGAAAATACTGTTGATTGGTGTATATATCTGAATGTCAGTGGGAGTAAGTTTATTATGTTAGTCTTGTATGTTAATGACATCTTTCTTTCTACTAATGATCTTGATTTGTTGCAAAATACCAAGAAATATCTCTCTAATAACTTGAAAATGAAAAATATAAGATAGGTATCTTATGTAATTGGAATAAAAATATTTTGAAATAGATCACAAGAATTGTTCGGATTGTCTCAGAAAGCCTATGTTAATAAGGTATTAAAGAGATTAAGAATGGAAAAATGCTCATCAAGTCTCGTTCTAATTTAGAAAGGAGATAAGTTTAGTCTCAATAAATATCCAAAAAATAACTTGAAATGAAAATAAATGAAAAATATTCCTTATGTATCACTAGTTGGAAGTCTAATGTATACCCAGACATGTACAAGATCACACATCAGTTTTGCTATTGGGATGCTGGGCCGATATCAAAGTAATCCTGGAATGGATCACAGAAGACTGTAAAGAAGGTGTTGCAATACTTACAAGGAACAAAAGATCATATGCTCACTTATAGAAGATCTGATCATCTAGATTTGATTGGATATTTAGATTCAGATTATGCTAGTTGTGTGGATATAAGAAAATCTGCATTTAGATATTTGTTTCTATTAGCTGGAGGAGAAATATCTTAAAAGAGTACAAAGCAGTCTATTATAGCTACATCCACTATGGAACCTGAGTTTGTAGCATGCTTTGAGGTCACATTCCAGACTAATTGGCTGCGGAATTTTATTTCAGGACTTAGACTAGTCAATAATATAGACAGGCTGCTGAAAATTTATTGTGATAATACTGTCCCAGTTTTCTTTTCTAAAAACGAAAAGTATTCGAAAGGTGCTAAGCATATGGAATTGCAATACTTTTCGGTTAAAGAAGAAATTCAGAAACATAAAGTGTCAATTGAACATATTAGTATCAAACTTATGATTGTTGATCCTTTGACGAAAACATTATCATCCAAAACATTTATTGAACATGTTGAAAGGATGAGTCTTATTGATAGAAATGAATGACTTTATGTAAAGACTTTATTATGTTAATGTAATTGACACTTTGAGCTCAAATTATATATGTTTCTGTTGTTGCATGTTTTCTCTTGTATACATAATATTGTGAATAATGATGACAGGTTCTGACTTAGATAAAATATTCTAGGTATTATCTTTGGACCCATTAGGTATTTGAAAGTTTATGTTAGGTAATAGACTAATATTATAATACATGGAAAGTATTATGTCAAGTAAGGTGATGTACAACCGCCATGACCCAGTTTAGTTGATTTATTTAACAATGACAAATGATGTTGTATTTAACATTAATTGTAAACATGATTGAGGTACATATTAAACCACTAAATTAATAACTGTATGTGCCAAGTGGGACAATGTAAGTTTCTATGGCCCACATAATTAATTTATTTTGGTTTAATAATAATTAAATTAGCTAAATCCAAAATCTGTATGGGAAAGTTACCTAGTGAAATTTAAACTACTACCTAGTATCCACAACCTACGATGATGTAGTGTTAGTGGGATTAAAACTACTATATCCCTAACTCACGTTGATGGAACGTGAAAATATAACTGTTCTATTCTCCATATTATAAAAGGGGTCCTCTCTTTGCCAAAAAAGAAGAGTAAGTTCCATAAAAATTATTCTGAAATGTAAGGTAAAGAGAGAGAAACAAAATTTCTATTCTTGATTTCAGAACGCAAGAAAATTAAGTGTGCTTCCGCTAATCTTGGTCAACAAGAAAAACTACGGAGAATTCAGGTATGTATCTTTCACTGATTACTGTAATTTGATTTATGCTAAAATCATGTAGTTCCACGTTCCTGAATAATTGGTAGGGTTTTATATTAGATTATTTAAGTTATAGAATCTATTAAATCCTTACATACTTCACCCCTAATATACTTGACCAGTAACAATCATTTATGTTTTGCAATTGTTAATTGCTTAATAGTTGTGCTATATTATTATGCTCATATATAATAGGTAAAGAATTCTCTTTATAATATTTAGGATTTCTAAATTAACTAAAATTTTAGTTTTTAAATTTTTTCTTATTTACTTATTTAGAAAATCCTAAAAGAAGGAAATTTGTGCGTGGAAAGGAAACTTTCTGATGAATGAAAACTTTGTGCTTGTAAAGGAATTTAATATTAGAATTTTGAATTGAATAAGAGTTTAACTGCACAAATTTAATACCCACTAGGAGATATCAACTACAAGTTATTTCATGTCGGAAAACAAATTGTATTCCTTTTTCATGTCAAGAACATAAGTATGTAATTTTTCTTTTAAATTTTGTTGGAATCCCAAAGTGAGATGGGGTGACGAATTTGAGTCTCTTCAAGTTTTTTATTGGATTCGAATGTCAATATATGTATTGCAGTATAAGCACATATATTTCTAATTGCTCAACTGCTTACTAATTACAACACATATATTTCTAATTGCGCAATTGCTTACTAATTACAACATCTATTTCTTTTACTTTTATTTCAAGGTATTATGGTATACATAATTTGCAGATGATATAATATTGCATTAAATTTAACGTTGAAAAATGAACTTTTTTTTACGTGGCTATGTACTAAAGGTATGTTTGGGTGAACTTATTTTAAATGAGTTTAAGACAAAATAGTTTTTGAATAAACAAGAAAATACTTAGTCATAAGTTAGGAGTCAAAAGTCATTCTAACTTATATGCCTAAAACTTTACCCATACAAATATCCACTAATTATATTATGATAAGTTCAAAAAGAACAGTAGAATTTCTAAATTGAGACGATATTCAAAAATAAATTAAGTATTCATGAATGTAGGTTGCGAAGTAATAAGGCTAATTCCACCAACTCAAGGTTCTTTTTGAGAGGCAATTACTAACTTCACCTTTGGAGGATATACACTTTGTCGATTTTTGATTTGTTCTCTTGATAATATCTTTCATGCCCTAGAACTATAGCAGTTTCACATTGAAATATATCCGCGTACTTGGTTCTACCATCAATCTTAAATCTACCTCTCTCTATCTCTCAAATTTCACACTTGCGGAACCTGTTACTGTTTACATTATTGTATGAACTTATTGAATGATATTTGATAATTCAATTATCTTCTTATTACTGCAAGCTTTGATATAAAGTTAATACTCCCTCCGTTTCAAAAAGAATGACCTACTTTCATTTTTAGTCCGTTTAAAAAAGAATGACCCTTTTTCTTTTTTGGCAATACTTTAATTTCAACTTTTCACATGACATGTTTAGAACCACAAGATTAAAGGGCATTTTGGTACATTTGACACAACTTTAATTTAAGTCCACAAGATTCAAAAGTCTTCTTTATTTTCTTAGACTTTGTGTCAAGTCAAAGTAGGTCATTCTTTTTTAAACGGAGGGAGTATTAAGGATCAAATGTTAGTGGCAGTGACTATTATGAATTTTATTCAAACTTTTGTATGTCGTAAGGTTTAGAGAAAATCTAAAGATTTGGTGTTTTAGGATTGCACTTTGAATAATGGTAAATATGAAATAAAAAAAATAGATTGATAGTTGATTCATCTTACATCTTTTGTTGTAATAGTCTCTGTTTTATTTAGTCAATTGATTTTTAGGTAATAGCTAAATAGGCCATGTTCTAGCGTCGTCGTGATTGTAGACAGTGTCTCCAAATTTAGTAGTCCTTAAGTTATAACTTCTTTTTTAATGTTTTTCAAACAAGGCTTCTCCTATTTTTACTATATTGATTTATACAAAAAGGGCCTTAAATTTCATTTTTCATTCTTGGAATTGAAGAAAAAATGTATATTTTATTTAAAATCAATTGTTATTTTTCAATAAATTATTCTTCTTTTATATATTTTATATTAATTAATGTAACACCCCGTAGTATTTTTGACTTGTTTCAACCCTTAGTTGCATGCATAGGGAGTTTAAGGCCTGAAAATTTTTCTAATTAAGGCTTGAAAATTTTTCTAAGTATTGGGGACTTAGTCACATTCCAAACCTCTTTTCAAAGATTTTTAAATTGATCTTTCTGACCTCGAGACGTAGATTTATCAGTTGATTCATGTTCAGGGTGTAAGGGGCGTGTCTCGGGGAAGTTTTGAATTTTTCGAACGAGGATTGAGTCATATTTGGATTTTGAATCCAGAACCTCACCGCGATTATGGTGCGTCGTGGTGGAATAGCGATGAGGCCATCGCTGTGTCATGGTGGCCTTGTGATCTATGTTCCAGTTACAAATTTAATTGCCAAAAAGGGCAATATGGTCTTTTCCTCTCATTCCCATTTGTAAAAGGATGAATTATATCGTCAGTTAGGGCAAAATTGCCCATTCTCTTCAAATTACTCACAAAGCTAGGGAAAAATTGTCCATTCTCTCCAAATTACTTTCAAAGCAAACCCTTCCCTCTCCTCCAAAGATCAAGAATTCAATCCTCCTAAGTTCCAGATTCTCAAGAAAAGTGTCAAGATTAGGGTTTCACTCTTCAAACTAAGAAATTAAGGTATGTGGGACTATCCTAAACTCCAAAGACATAAAATTTTGTTGGTTTTTATCAATGTTTAAGGATTTATAATCATGTTACAAAGAAGGGTTTTGATATTGTTTCAAAAAGCATGTCATAGAATCAGTTTGATGAAAGTGTACATAATGTATTGAATTCTTTTTGTGGAATTGAATTGTAGCCCCTTATGTATATACGTTTTTAGTTTTGGAAAGTTTAATTGAGAGAATAAACTACGAATTTCCTCTCTTGATATGAAATATAATGTCTATTTATATTGCGGGTTATTTCGAATGCACGAACAAGTATTTCCAAAGTAAGTTCCTTAACATTATTATGGTTGACAGGGTTTACGACATGATGATTGGGAAAAATCACCTTATTTAAAAAATTCCATTATGTTGATAGAAAGAAAAGCATATCTTCAAATGAAAGATTGGCGACCATATGATAATGGGTTCAAAAGTAAATGTTTTGTATACGTCTGCATATGTTTGAATTAAGCATGTTCTCATGAAATATTTAAATCCTTGGGAGTGGCTGTCTATATTACTTCTTTTATAAAAGGGATATGAATTATGACATGATACGATATATCTTGCAAGTCTGGGTGTGACGATACCCGGTGATGATATACCTTTAGCAGATTAAGTATGGAATGTTTTAAAAGCATAGAGCATAGTCTTAAAGGACAAAAATTGGGCTTAAAGAGAGCTAGTTGGTTACCCGAAGAAGGCTTGAGTTCAAATAACTCTTAGTCTGAAACCGTGTTTTGCCGATACGGATATATGATGTCCTATATTAGAGATTGTACACTGGCGATGACCTTATGGCGTAGTACGAATGACAGACCCCAATCTTTGCGGAAAACTTGGATTGGGGGCTTAGCTACCGAGTTAAGGGCAGAGTCCATATATCCTGTGGATAAGTTCGTTTGTAGGGTGTACCATTTAGCTCAGAAGAAATATGAAGAGTTGAGTCATGATTTCAAGAAAATGTTTGAGAGCTTTTAAGTTATGCCCATGTGTTTTCATTTACCTCATGTTAAATGTTTTATGAAATTCTCTCACCTATGTTGTATAAAGTATGGTTATTTTGGATTGTTTCACATACCAGTATATTTGTATTGACCCCCTATATTTTAGGATCTGAGGCTCAATCCCGGAGTCCCGCTAAGAAGTAGATCATTGTTAGATAGTTGAAGTTGGTGAGCCTCCCTTATTTTGAAAGTCCTTGTTTCATATAATGTTTTCATTCAGTTTTAGTTTATGGTCTGATCGGGGTCCTTGTCCTGATTTCAGAAAAATGTTGTTTTCAATTTAATAGAGATTTTGCAGAATTGTGTTCGATGGTTTTAGGGACCTTATGAACATTTGTCTGTATGGTTTAATTGAAATGATAAGACGATCATGATTTCAGTTTACTTCCGCATTTTGATTATTTGATAAATTATACATATGATTGTCAGTTAAAATGGGGTCTTGGGTTTTTATAGTTCAAGATACTTGTCACGGCCAGGGCCTCAGTTCGGGTCATGACAAACTTGATATTAGATCACGGTTTATGGTCCCAAGGTATTTGTGAAGTCGCATCGGGTAGAGTCCTTTTTATGGGTGTGTAGCGTGCCACACTTATAAGGAGGAAGCTACTAGGCATTTAGGAATATCTCTTTTTCTTTATGATCTAGTTCATGCTATAGAGTCTGAACATCCTCTAATCAATGATTACCTATATTTCAAAGATTGATCATGCCTCTCCATAGATACAGCAAACAGAATACCCAAGTTGAGGATGTTTGCCCTACTCATGGGATTCGGACTCATAATAAAGCTCTTACTCCAGAGTTTGTTGCTACTTCAGGAGTTCCTCCAGTCCTAGCTTATCCACCCCGGGCTTAATGAACCGGTGTTAACCGTCCCTAGCCTCCTCAGAGAGAAGTCTTGAATATTGAGTTCTCACAGTCCATCCATATGATTGCTCATCTTGTGGCCTTTCAGACCCGTCGGTCTGAAGATGTGGGTTTTGTGTCTGGTTCATCTGAATTTACTCGGGTTGACCAATTTATGATGCTAAACCCACCCACCTTTACTGGCAAAGAGGTTGAGGAAAAACCCCAAGGTTTCATTGATGAAATAGAGAAAATTTTTATAGTTATGGATGTTAATGAAGTTGAAAGGGTTGAGTTGGAAACTATCAGTTGAAGGACGTAGCTAACCAGTGGTATAATGAGTGGGAGGATTTGAAAAGTGGTGATGCTGAACCTTTCGTGTGGGGTGAGTTTGTAGAAGCTTTCCAGGACCGTTTTTTTCCACGGGAACTGAGGGAGGCAAAGGCTGAAAAATTCATGAATCTGAAGCAAGAAAAGATGAGTGTTAAAGAGTATGCATTCAAGTTCACCCAGCTGTCTCGTTATGCTCCAGAGTTAGTGGGCAACATAAGGGCTCGCATGAGGAAGTTTGCATCTGGTCTCTCAAACGATTTGGTGTTGGAATATAAGGGAGAAATACTGAATAGGGACATGAATTTTGCCAAGTTATCTGTGTATATGCAGTAAGTAAAAGAGGAGAAGAAGAGGCATACAGAGCATAGTACGAATGACAGATCCTAATCCTTACGAAAAACTTGGATTGGGGGCTTGGCCGCCGAGTTAAGGGGGAATCGATATAGCCCATGGATAAGTACATTTGTAGAGTGTACCATCTAGCTCAGAAGAAATATAAAGAGTTGAGCATTGTATTCAAGAAAATGTTTGAAAGCTTTTGATTATGCCCATGTGTTTTCATTTACCTCATGTTAAATGCTTTATGAAATTCTTTCACCTATGTTGTATAAAGTATTGTTATTTTAGATTGTTTCACATACCAGTATATTTGTATTGACCCCTATATTTTAGGATCTTAGGTTCAGTTCCGGAGTACTGCTAAGTAGTAGATCATTGTCGGACAGTTGAAGTTGGTGAGCCTCTCTTACTTCGGATGGCCTCGTTTCATGTAATGTTTTCATTCAGTTTTAGTTTATGGTCTGACCGGGGCCTTGTCCCAATTTTAGATAGATGTTGTTTTCAATTTAATAGAGATTTCAAAGACTTGTGTTAGGTGGTTTTTGTGTCCTTATAAACTTATGTTTGTATGATGTAATTGAAATGATAAGACGATCATGATTTCCGTTTACTTTTGCATTTTTATTATTTGATGAATTATGCATATGATTGACAGTTGAAGTGGGCTCTCGGGCCTGCACGGTTTAAGATGGTCATTGCAGACAGGGACTCGGCTTGGGTCATAACAAACTTGGTATTAGAGCACAATTTAATGGTCCCAGAGTGCCTGCGAAGTCATGTCGGGTAGAGACCTTTATATGGGCATGTAGCGCACCACACTTATGAAGAAGAAGATACTAGGTGTTTAGGAATGTATCTTTTTATTCACGATATAGTTCATGCTATAGAGTCTGAACATCCTCTAATGAATGATTTTCTTTATTTCAGAGATTAATCATGTCTCCCCATAGATCCAACGAACAGAATACCCAAGCTGAGGATGTTTGCCCAACTCATAGGATACAGACCTGTAATAGATCTCATACTCTAGAGTTTATTGCTACACCAGGAGTTCCTCCAGTCCCGACTAGTATACTTCAGGCTCCACGGATCAATTTTAACCGTCCCTAGCCTCCTTAGAGAGAAATCTCAAATCCTGAGTTTTGACAGTCCATCCATATAATTACTCAACTTGTGGCCTCTTAGACCCATCGATCTGAAGATATAGGTTATACGTATGGTTCATCTGAATTTACTTGTGTTGGCCAATTCATAAGGCTAAACCCACCCACCTTTACTGGCACAAAGGTTGAGGAAGACCCCCAAGGGTTTATTAATGAAATAGAGAAAATTTTTAGAGTTATGCATACTAATGAAGTTGAAGGGGTTGATTTGGCAGCCTATCAGTTGAAGGACGTAGCTTACCAGTGGTATAATGAGTGGGAGTATTTGAAGGGTGGTGATGTTGAACCTTCTGTGTGGGGTAAGTTTGTAGAAGCTTTCTTAGGACCATTTCTTTACCCAGGAACTGAGGGAGGCAATGGCTGAAGAATTAATGAATCTGAATCAAGGAAAGGTGAGTGTTAAAGAGTATGCATTCAAGTTTACCCAGCTGTCTCATTATGCTCCAGAGTTAGTGGGTAACATGAGGGCTTGCTTGAGGAAGTTTGCATCTGGTCTCTAGGATGATTTGGTGTTGGAATGTAAGGGAGCAATAATAAATAGGGACATGGATTTATCCAGGTTATCGATGAATATGAAGCAAGTTAAAGAGGAGAAGAAGAGCCAGGCTGAGGTAAGGGAAAAAGAAAGGCAAGCTAAGATAGCAAGGTCTGCAAATTAGAATGTCAGCCAGCATTAGGGTGGAAATTGAGGTAACAAGTAGTCTAAGAAGAAGATTTAGAAGAATACTCAGTCCTCATCTAGCGCCCCAGCACCCAGACCTTTTATCGATCAACGGTTTTAAAACTCCTAACAAAATAGTGGGACAAATATACAGGGTACTCAGTCCTAGGAGAGTGTGGCTCAGCCCGCTAGGTCATACCCTCGCTATAGTTCTTGTGGAAAGGATCATCCATGGAAATTCTATTCAGGGAATAATGTTTTTGACATATGTGGATAGGAAGGCTATATTCAGAGGTATTATACCTTAGACATTGGGAATACCGGAGGACTAAATCTCAGACAAATTCTATAGCCCCTCCATCGAAGGGTATTGTTTCCACTACTAAAGGTGGTTGCAATTAGTTATATGCCTTATCTAACCGCCAGAATGCAGAGGCTTCGCCAGCTATTGTTATAGGTATGTTATAGATTTTCTCCCGTGATATGTATGTGTTACTTGATCCCGGGTCTACTTTGTTTTATGTGACCCCTTACATGGCAGTTAATTTTGGTTTTGAGCCTAAAATTATTGGAACCCTTTTCTATTTCTACTCCTGTTGGTGGCTCTATTGTGGCTAGGAGAGTTTATTAAAATTGTGTGGTGGCTATTTTTTATCGTGATATTGTGCCTGATCTTGTAGAGCTAGATATGATTGATTTTGATGCTATACTGGGAATGTATTGGCTCCATTCATGCTATGCTACATTAGAATGTAGGACCAGAAAGGTCACTTCTCTTTCCTAAATGAGTCACTGATAGAGTGGGAGAGATATTCTCTAGCACCTAGGGGAAAATTCATATCTTATCTTAGAGCCCGTAAGCTTATGTCAAAAGGTTGTCTATACCATCTTATTTAGGTCAAAAATTCCAGTACTGAAAGTACTTTCCTCCAGTCTGACCCTATAGTTAATGATATTGCAGAAGTTTTTCCCGATGACTTTCCCAAGGTACCACCAGATAGGGAGATAGATTTTGGCATTGATTTGTTGCTAGAATCCCATCCTATTTCTATTCCACCATACAGAATATCTCTGGTAGAATTGAAAGAGTTGAAAGAACTGTTAAAAGACCTTCTTTACAAAGGTTTTATTCATCCTAGTGTCTCTTCCTAGGTGTTTCTGTTCTCTTCGTGCGTAAGAAAATGACTTTCTTCGTATGTGTATAGATTATCATCAGCTGAACAAAGTTATAGTAAAGAAAAAATACCCTCTTCCCAGAATTGATGACCTTTTTGACAAATTTAGGGTGCCAAATATTTTTCCAAAATAGACCTTCATTCGGAGTATCATCAGTTGAAAGTTAAGGAGGTTGATATTCCCAAAACAACCTTTTAAACCCGATATGGTCACTCTAAATTCTTAGTTATGTCCTCCATACTGACTAATTCCCTTGCAGCTTTTATGGACCTAAACAGTAGGGTATTTCGCCAGTTTCTAGATATGTTCATCATAGTCTTTATCGATGATATCTTAATTTACTGAAACAGTGAAGAGGATTATGTCAATCATCTCCGAAACATCCTTCAGACCCTCAAGTATCATGAGTTATATGCAAAGTTTTCCAATTGTGAATTCTGACTTAATGCTATTTCTTTCCTGGGCAAATTATTTCTAGTAAGGGAATTAAAGTTGAACCCCAAAAGGTTGAGGCAATGAGAAAATGGCCCACACCCACGACTCCAATCGATATTCGGAGCTTTTTGGGTTTGGTAGGGTATTACAGAAGGTTTGTTGAGAGTTTTTCCTCCATAGCTGCTCCACTACTTGATTATCTCAGAAAAAGGTAAAATTCTTGTGGTCTGACTCTTGTGAGAATAGTATTGAGAAACAGAAAGACAAGTTTACTACTGCACCCATTTTGACTCTACCTGATGGTACAGAGGGTTTTGTTGTGTATTGTGATGTGTTCCGGGTGGGACTTGGGTCTGTACTTATACAGCATGGTAAGGTGGTGTCTTACGCATCTAGATAGCTAAAGGTGCATGAAAAGAATTATGACACACATGATTTAGAATTAGCGATTGTGGTGTTCGCACTAAGGATTTGGAGATATTATCTTTGCAGGGTGCATATTGATATATTTACTGATCACAAAAGTTTGCAGCATGTTTTCACATAAAAAGAGCTAAGTCTCAGGCAGAGGTGGTGGCTAGAATTGTTGAAGGATTATAATATGGGCTTGTATTATCATTCAGGCATGGCCAATGTGGTGGTCGACGCCCTTAACAGTCTGTCAATGGATAGTGTTTCTCGTGAGGAGGAAGGAAAGAGGAATATGGTGAAAGATATTCATCGACTAGCAAATTTAGAAGTTCGACTCCTTGATTCTAAAGATGGAGCGACTCCTTGATTCTAAAGATGGAGGGGTATTCATTCATGAGGTTGGTAAATCATCCTTATGTGTTGAGGTTAAGGAAAATAAATCAAAGATCCCATTTAGATACAGATCAAGGAAGAGGTTGGGAAACAAAAAGTGAGGGCATTCAAAATTGGAGGTGATAGGATTTTGAGTTACCAAGGTAGGCTATGTGTGTCGGATGTGGATGAGTTTCGAGACAGAATTCTCGATGAAGCTCACACTTCTAAGTATGTTGTTCATCCCGGCTCAACTAAAATGCGTCATGATCTTAAGACAATTTTCTAGTGGAATAATATGAAAATAGATCTTTCTAACTTTGTGTCTAAGTGTTTGAATTGTCAAAAAGTTATAGTGGAACATTTGAGGCTAGGTGGCACTTCCCAAGAGATAGCATTGCCTATTTGGAAATGGGAAATGATTAACATGGACTTCATTACGGGACTACTGAGGTCCTGAAACCAATATGAATCTATTTGGGTGCTTGTAGATAGGATGACCAAGTCTACCCATTTCCTTCCAGTATGGACAAATTACACGGGGGATGACTATGCTAAGCTGTACATTTGAGAAATAGTTCGGTTGCATGAGGATCCTGTGTCTATTATATCCGATCGAGGTAAATAGCTTACTTCTTAGTTTTGGCGGTCTTTTTAGAGGGGTTTAGGTACCCAAGTAAACCTTAGTACTGTCATTCACCCTCAAACTGTGTGACTAACTTTAAGGGTAGTTGGGTGGATCACTTGTTGTTGATAGAATTCACCTATGATAGCTATCACTCTGGTATACAAATGGATACTTTTGAGGCCCTTTATGGAAGGAGGTATAGGTCTCCGATTGGGTGGTATGAAGTGGGTGAAACACTGTTGTTTGGGCCGGACCTTGTTCATCAGGCGATGGAGAAAGTGAAAATCATTAGGGAGCAACTTAAGACAGCTCAGAGCCGCCAAAAGACCTATGCCGATGTTAGAAAAGGGGGTTGGAATTTGAGGTTGATCATTGGTTATTTCTAAAAGTATCCCCTATGAAGGTAGTCATGCGATTTGGAAAGAAAGGGAAGCTTAGTCCTCGTTACATAGGCCCAAACCGAATTACAAGAAGGATTAGTAAAGTTGCTTATAAGTTAGATTTTCCTGCGAGTCTGGCTTCTGTACATCCTGTATTTCATGTATTGATGTTGAAGAAATGTATTGGTGTTCATTCTCGTGTGTTGACTATGGAAAAATCAATGTTAAAGACTCATTTGTCATTCAAAGAAAACCCATTGCTATTTTAGATCGTCAAGTTTGGAAGTTGAGAAGTAAGAAGATAGCCTCGGTTAAGGTGTTATGGAGGAATCAAAAAGCAAAAGAAGTTATTTGGGAGTCGGAGGGTGACATGCATACAAGATACCCGAATCTCTTTGAAACTATAGATGATAATATGGAAGGTACGAATCTTATATTCTTTCACTCTTTCTATTTAGTGCTTGAAATTGTGCTTATTTATGTCCCGATTCATCACTCAAGGACGAATGATCCCAAGGCGGATAATGTAACTCACCGTAATATTTTGGAATTGTTTAGCCCAGAGTTGCATGCATAGGGAGTTTAAGGCCTGAAAATTTTTTGAAGTGTTGAGGACTTAGACATATTCCAAACCTCTTAAATTTGAAGATTTTTAAATAGGTTTTCTCGACCCCGAGACGTAGATTTTTTAGTTATTCATGTTCAGGGGTATAAGTGGCATGTCTCAGGAAAGTTTGGAATTTTTTGAACTAGGATTGGACCACGTTTGGATTTTGAATCCAGAACCTCCCCGCGATTATGGTGCATTGCGGTGGAACAGCAGTGAGGCCATTGCCGCATTGCAGTGGCCTTGTGATCAACGTTCCAATCATGAATTTAATTTCCAGAAGGGCAATATGGTCTTTTCCTCTCATTCCAATTCGTAAAGAGATGAATTATATCGTCAGTTAGGGAAAATATTGCTCATTCTCTTCAAATTACTCTTAAAGCAAATCGTTCCCTCTCCCCCAAAGATCAAGAATTCAATCCTCCTAAGCTCAAGAATCTCAAGAAAAGTGTCATGATTAGGGTTTCACTCTTCAAACTAAGAACTTAAGGTATGTAAGACTATCTTAAATTCCATGGGCATAAAATTTTGTTGGTTTTTATCAAAGTTAAAGGATTTATAATCATGTTACAAAGAAGGGTTTTGATATTGTTCCAAAAAGCATTCCATGGAATCATATTTTATGAAAGTATACATATTGTATTGAATTCTTTTCGTGGAATTGAATTGTAGCCCCTTATGAATATACGTTTTCAATTTTGAAAAGTTCAATAGAGAGCATAAACTACGATTTTTTTCTCTTGATATGAAATACGATGTCTATTCGTATTGCGGGTCATTTTGAATGCATGAACAAGGGTTTTGAAAGTAAGTTCCTTAACATTATTTTGGTTGAGATGGTTTATGACATGATGAGAGGGAAAAATCTCCTTATTTACCAAAGTCCATTATGTTGATAGAAAGAAAAACATGTGTTCAAAAGAAAGATTGGCCACCATATGATAATGGGTTTCAAAAGAAAATGTTTGTATACATCTGCATGTGTTTAAATTAAGCATGTTCTCATGAAATATTTAAATCCTTGGGCGTGGCCATCTATATGACTTATTTTATAAAAGGGCTATGAATTATGACATGATACGATATATCTTGCAAGTCTGGGTGTGACGATACCCGGTGATGATATACCTTTAGCAGATTAAGTATGGAATGTTTAAAAAGCATGGAGCATGGTCTTAAAGGACTAAAATTGGGCTTAAAGAGAGCTAGTTGGTTACTCAAAGAAGGCTTGAGTTCAGATAACTCTTAGACTGATGATGTAGTACAAATGACAGACCTCAATCCTTGCGGCAAATTTAGATTGGGGGCTTGGCAGTCGAGTTAAGGGTGGAGTCCATATAGCCCATGGATAAGTATGTTTGTAGGGTGTACCATCTAGCTCAGAAGAAATATGAAGAGTTGAGTCATGATTTTAAGAAAATATTTGAAAGCTTTTGAGTTATGCCCATGTGTTTTCATTTACCTCGTGTTAAATGTTTTATTAAATGCTCTCGCCTATGTTTTATAAAGTATGGTTATTTTGGATTGTTTCACATAATATTATATTTGTATTGACCCTCTATATTTCAAGATCAGAGGCTCAGTCCCAAGGTCCCGCTAAGCAGTAGATCATTGTCAGACAGTTGAAGTTGGTGATCCTCCCTTATTTCGGAAGGCCTTGTTTCATATAATGTTTTCATTCAGTTTTAGCTTATGGTCCGACCGGGGGCCTTGTCCTAATTTCTGACAGATGTTGTTTTCAATTTAATAGAGATTTCATACACTTGTATTAGATGGTTTTGGGGTCCTTATGAACATATGTCTGTATTGCTTAATTGAAATGATAAGACGATCATGATTGCAGTTTACTTCCTCATTTTGATTATTTGATGAATTATGCATATGATTTCCAGTTGAAGTGGGCTCTCAGGCCTTCAGAGTTCGAGATGCCTGTCGCAGTCATGGCCTCGATTTGGGTTGTGACAATTAAAGATTTGACATGAAGCACACGTGCAACGCATGTACACTTAGATTAATTTTTTCAATAAAAGGAACAAAATTAAGCATTCCTATATAAAGGAAATGAAAGACAAAAAAAAGTCTAGAAATAACTTATCTCTCTTATATGACATAGTAACAAATAGCTATATAATGAAAGTCAAAAGACAGTAATTTCTTCAAAATATTTTTCACTTGCTCTGATGTGCAACATCATGTTAATATCGCTATTTCCTTGAAGTTTTCTTTCTTGAGTATGGGTTGTGTTGTGGTACATGTAAGTATAGAAGGCGTGTTAGAACTGATTAAGATCCAAAGCTCCAACAATTCTAGATTTGATAACTACGATGCTATTAGCCTATCATCATTACAAAGCCACATGTTTTAAGAGATAAAATTTACATAAATATACATGTTAAGTATTAGTAATTACATAATATCCCATTTAACAAAAGTAATTATAAATATCCCAAACTAATTACACAAAATTCCATCCTTTATATTTTCTCTCTCTAGAATTTCCATACATATCAAACACATGATTTGCCATCTATTAATGCTCCTTAATCTTTTCCTAAAATTAAGCAAACATGATCTGGTGGTTTCAAAATTTTCAATATTCAAGCATTAACTGATCAAAATGGTTAACTTCATCATCTTCTTCAATTACTTTTGAGGTTTGTTTATTTTTTTTTCAACTTTACCAAATCAATTTTTTTTCCTTGTTGCATGCATGTAGTTCTCAAATTCTCAACTTTGTGATCACATTTCAGTGTGACAGTTGCTTTTGTTTTGTAATTTTTCAACAATTCCAAATATTAGATCTTTGGGTTTTGATCTTTTTTGTATGTGCTTAATCCCGTAAAATCTAAGCATTGTAATGGAGTTTGGTCCTAGCTTTAATTTAGGAATTAGAAAGTTAGATGCTAAAAAATAAACAATTTCTGGTGTTGGATTTATTCTAGGAAAGTTTGATTATGAAAATGCTAATTTTGCAGAAAACGGATCAAAGCACCGAAACAACACAGTCAAAATAAAGAAATTAAGGGAATTTGCATGTACAAGTTCCAACAAGAACGTTGTAAAATCTCCAAGTAAGAAAAAAAATTGATGAATCAGGATGCCCACGTCTTCTTAAGGTATAGTGATTTGAAGTTTTTATTTCATTCAATTAATGATTTCTTATACTTTGTTATGCATAGTATAGCCTCATACATTATAATGGTAACATTATACATTAGAATGTTAACATAACTTAACTTGACTGTGTTAACCTCATACATTAGATTGGTAACACTATATATTTGAATGGTAGTATTAGCTACAGTGACTGTGTTTACCTCATATATTAGAATACTTATATTATACATTAGAATGGTAATCTCATACATTAGAATGGTAACATTATACATTAGAATGGTAATATCATACATTATAATGGTAACATTATACATTAGAAATGGAAACCTCATTCAATAGAATTGTAACACATCTTACTTTGACTGTGTTAACCTCATACATTAGAATGGTAACATTATACATTGATGGTAACATAACTTACATTGATTATGTTGACATCATACATTAGAATGATACCATTATACATATGCCTATTATCATACATTAGAATGATAACATTATACATAGGCATAGTATGTATAAGGTTATACACAAACATATGTACCTTATGTATTAGGTTACTTTTGGCAGATTGTAGTTATATTTATCAGCTTTATACATTGCTAGATATGTATGTTACTGTCAAATTTTCATTTTTGTATTTGTATTTTTTCCTTTTTCTTTGTAACCTTATTTTTTTGTGTTAGTAGTGATAAGTTTGCAAATATATATTATTGTCTCGGGGTATGAAATATCGTATTGACAAAGTTCCAACTCACCCATTGTATATTGGTGATTCATGTAACCGGGAATACGGAGATGATATAAAGAACTTTTTTGGCGAAGAAATTCTTGAGTTATTTAGAAATACACTTTTTGGTGTATTCCTCGACATGCCTTAGTATAAATAGATAGGCCAAATATCCAAATGTCTTCTGATGCTCAAAATTCAGAAGGACAAACGTGATGAGATTCATGTTTTTGCACAGGATAATATCCTAAAATTTACTTTGCCTGATTTTGCTATAATTATCGGTCTTAAATGTACCGGTAATATTGATGAATATATGTATACTTCATCGCCCACATCAACCTTGATGTCGAAGTATTTTTCCAATGCTAAAGATGAAATATCTAAGCATACATTGATTCAATGTGTGAAGATGGAAAACCTCGATAACTCTCAGGATGCGTTGAACATTGTCATTCTATAATTTGTTCGTACATTCTTGTTTTCTTAATATCGTGATTCACTGGTTAGATTATCCCACTTCTAGATGGTTGAGGATAGGCATTACACATATTTTTCATGGGGAAAAAATTCGTTCGAGAAGTTGATGAACATATGAAGATAGGATTTCTACATCGAAAAATAGTTATACTCTTTGGGTGGAATGCCTCACGTACTTAATGTTTGGATGTTTGAGTTTTGCTCTGAAGTAGATAAAAAAATTAGTCCATCAGTGAAATATCATTTCAAGTACGATGATTCTGTTGTATAAGAATAAGAGCGACATTCAGGATTGCAATAATTATATGGGTATCAAGTTGTTGAGTCACACTATGAAAGTTTGGGAGAGGATGGTAGAGTTGATGTTGTGAAGGATTGTTACTATCTCTAAAAATCAGTTTGGATTTATGCCAGGGCGCTTGACTACAGAAGTCATCCATCTTGTCAGGAGATTGGTGGAGTAGTATAGGGAAAGGAAGAAGGATTTGCACATGGTATTTATCGACATAGAAAAGGCCTATGATAGAGTTCCTAGGGAGGTTCTTTGGAGGTTTTTGGAGGCTATTGAGGTACCTATAGTATATATTAGGGATATTAAGGATATGTACTATGAATTCAAGACTCGGTTTATGACTGAGGGTGGGAACTCAGAGCACTTTCCTGTCTTGATGGGGTTACATCAAGGATCGATGCTTATTTTGTTCTTTTTACCATGGTGATGGATGTTTTGACGTGGCACATTCAGGAGGAGGTGCCTTATTATGTGACTTTTGCGGATGATGTAGTCTGTATTGATGAAACTAATAGTGGATTTAATGTTAAGTTGGAGGTTTGGAGGCAAACTCTTGAGTCTAAAGGATTTAGGTTGAGTAGGTCTAAGACGGAATATTTAGAGTGTAATTTTATCTTGGGTATATTTATACGCCTAAGCACCATAACTTACCCATATTTTAGCTAAGTTTGGAGAACAAAGTTCCTAGTTTCTTATGTTTTTACTCTACTTCTATGTGATTGAGCTAACCGATGTGATTAGCATGATTTCAGGTATTAATGATGTAGATGGAGAAATAATGGGACTATGGAATGCAGATGGAATATGACACAAGAGAGAGTAGCAGTCTGGATCAAATATGGCGCCTAGAAACTATGTCCGAGACTAATTTGTTATTTATAATTAGTTTAGAGACTAATAAGGCAATTATGAGAGAAAAGATTATTAAAAAGACTTGATGCTGAAAATTTTTCATTATTCATTATTCTGTATTATTTTGGATTGGATAGTGGTGGCTTAGCACTGAGGGAAAAACACGCAACTCATCTTCTTTACCAAGATTGTGTTTACTTTTTGGTAGGATGAATATTTCTATTGTGATTCCCGTTTTATTCATGAGTAGCTAAGTTTATAAGTTAGAGTTATGGAAGCCTTGTAACATACAATCTATTACTTTGGGTATTGAATTTATCATGTATTGATCTGCTTATATCATACTCTCTTCGTTTATTTTGAATTCTCGTGATTATACACATAGAGGATGCCTTAAAACTCAACTTGTTCGATAGAAATGTTGAGGTTCGGAAAAGAGAGTAGTGATAAGAAAATAGGATTTTCAACCCCTATTTCATATATTAATGCCTTAACAAGATTAACTACTTGGATATTTTGTATTGTTTTTGTAAGCACTTTTGATTCGAGAGAACTAAAGTGAATTAGTCCTTGATAGTTGAGAAACACTAGGATTATGTTATTAAATACAATATGTTTCTTTGTAAGCATGATACATTTATGAATTCATAAAGCCCATAGTTAGAAAGTATTGAAAACTACAAGGTAGACATAACCCTAGATTGTTATTTCCCTGAATTCGAATATTACTACACATATCTCATCTTGTTAAATTGAAACCATTAATTTGTGAACTGAATCAAATTCCCCCTTTTTTTTTTACAGAAACTAATAATTAAAAGTCAACTAATCTGTATACAACTTAATTAGCACCATATTCCCTGTGAGATTTGACCCCAACCTAGTTGGGTTCTATATTTGACAGGGAACGCTTATATTCTTGGAAGAGAGTTGTAATTTGGGCGTATCAAAGTTTGGCGCCATTGCCGGGGACTACGGATATCGATTGAGTTTATGTGTGTTAATTGAGTGTTAGTCAAGTTTTCTTATTTTATATTTATTTGTTGTGTTTGTTCGTTACAAGCTCATTGTTGTTTATGCCACGAACCAGAAGGTCAGGAGAACCATTATTACCCTTCAATCCTGAACCTCGTCTCATTGAAAGAATGGCTAACCAACAGGAAGCTGAAAGATTAGCCGCTTTGGCTTATGCTCAATTAAATCCACAAAATGCAGATAACCCAGGTCAGATACCTAATCTAGATGAAGAGGACATGGGAGATGATGATTTAATTGACTCAGCTAATAGGAGGCGTACAGCGGGAGTAGTTGCACCTGTAAATCAAAAACGTCCATTCAGAGGAAGACTAGACCACCAAGTTGTGCAGTTTGATATTGACAATGATGAGGACGATTTAGATGGAACTGGAGCTACAGGGGCAATTATTATTCCACAACTAGCTCATGGGGTGAAATTCAACATCACCAATACTATGATCCAGCTACTGAATTTGAAAGGAATCTTTGGTGGATTACCTGGTGATGATCCAAATCTACATTTGGTATATTTCATCAATATTTTTAAGTCGTTTGATAATCCTGGAGTGGGACAAAATGCCATTCATTTGAGATTGTTCCCACTGTCTCTGTCTTGAGAGGCAACAATGTGGTTGAATTTCTAGACTCCTGATTCTATAACTTATTGGAGGCAATTGAAAGAAGCTTTCCTATAAAGGTTCTTTTTGCCGTCCAGAATGTTACAGTTGAGGGATGAGATCAGCAACTTTAGGCAATTGGCTAATAAAGCTTTCCATGAGACTTAGATGAGGTTTAAAAAGAAGTTGACTCAATGCCCAAACCATAAGATGACTAATGAACACTTGATAGAAACATTTTACAGAGCTTTGAACTCACTTACAAAGCCAATAGTAGATAATGCTGCAGAAGAAGCTTTTATGGATCTCACCTTTACTGAGCCTATGGACATGTTAGAAAGAATGAATAAGATAAGTAGAGCTTGGCATACCAGAGATTTTGGGGTAGCAAGCAATACTGGGTCTAGTGTAATATCCGCAGAACAGCATAGGAGAGAAGAGGAGCGTGATCAAGATATGGCTCACATAAAAACCCAAATGGATATACTTATGAAATATTTGCTATTAAGGAATGTTGAAAAGGTAAAATATATGGGGTCCCACGGTAAGGGAGCTGAATCAAACTCTGAGAAAGAGGCTAACTACTTGCATAACCAGGGGGGTTTCTGGACCGGTGGTCAAGGAAACCAAGGTTGGAACTATCAAGGAGATTGGAATAATAAAAGTGACAGGAGTAGGCTATATGTACCTCCTGGAAGCCATGATAATGCTGCCACCAGTTCAGGCAAAATATCCATGGAGGACATGATGGAGAAACTATTAAGGGACTTAAGGCGACCAATTCTAGGGTGACTATGATGAAGAGTGACATATCTTCCATAAGACAACTAGTAAATTTACACTCAACTGCTATTAAATAACTGGAGAAGCAAATGAGTCAATTATCTGCAGCATTCAACCAAAGACAGCATGGGACTCTACCAAGTATTACAGTTCAAAATTTGAGGACTGATGGATCATGTATGGCTATTACAACTAGGAGCGTTAAGATTTTATCTAGTCCAAAATTGGGAGAATCCCCTCATACTGATGTGGTCAAAATAGATTTGGAGATAGTTGATAAATCTTCAGTGATGCCTGTGGAGTTGGGAGGTTTGGAAAAGAAGAGTGCGGAAGTGAAACAACCACCTAAACCAGAGCATGTTAGTGATATGGAGAAAAGCATAAGAAAGGAGGTAAAAGTTACTCCAGTTGAAATACCAAGGCCACCACCCCCATTTCCATAATGATTAAAGAAGAAAGAAGATGAAAGAAATTTTAACAAATTCATGGCTATGTTGAAGTAATTGACAGTGAATGTTCCTTTAGTTGAAGCACTTGAGCAGATGCTAGGATATGCTAAATTTATGAAAGATCTTGTGATAAAAAAAAGAGCGGTAAGCTATGAATCGGTGGATAATCTCCACCATTGTAGTGTTATTTATACAAGGTCACTGGTGCAGAAAAAGGTAGACCTAAGAGAATTCACTATCCCTTGTACGATTGAGTCTCCAAATTTTTCTAAGGCCTTATGTGATCTGGGATCTAGCATCAATATGATGTCGCTAGCTATTTATAAGAAGTTGGGTTTGAGAGACCCCACACCCATAAACATGCAACTTTTAATGGAGGATAGATCGGTGAAAAGGTCGATTGAGATTCTACATAATGTACTTGTAAAGGTGGATGATTTTATATTTTCTGCCGATTGTGTAATTCTTGATTGAGAAGTGGACTTTGAAGTACCCATAATTTTAGGTAGGCTGTTCTTAGCAACTGGGAGAGTGTTATTGACCAGGAGTTGAATAAGCTAAAATTTAGGCTCAACAGGAAAGAGGTTAGTTTTTAAGTGTGTAATCTGTGAAACAACAAAAAGAGATGAGTGTTTTCTTGACATTGATGCATTCTATGAAGATGAGGTACAAATGGTATCATCGATGTAACTTGACGAAGTCTGAGTAGTCAAGATAATCAAGTTGTGTCGCGATGTTAAATCAGGAGTTGCATGGGAGGCAACCCATGATTTTATTTTCATTTTATCATATTGAACAAAAATGCAAAAATAAGAGTCAAGCCACGACCGAAACTATGGCGGTTGGTGGGAGGCGATCCATCTTTCTAATCATTTTTGTTGTTTTTGATTAAGTGTAGGTTCATGAAGTACTAAGGAGGTGATTGGTACCAAATTTAATTTGGAATTGAGCCATGTCAACGGTGGTAAGTTTAGGAGTCCTCGAAATATTACATGTAAGTTGGGTTGTCAAATGTGTAAGGCTCGAGTTATGATTCGTGACCCGAATTATGTTAATCCGACCCAAAAAAATTTTATGGTGCGACTTAATTTTGTGATTTTCAATGAGGTATGTGGTGGTAGCGTAGGGATCGAGCCGATAGGCCTAATCCCAAAGCCCACTACTGACCTCGATGGGGGTGCAATGGCTTCGCCCCCTGGTATGGACCTTTCTCAATACTTTATATGAAGAATGAGGTGCAAGGCATCCAAGTTTGAGTGTACTACAGGGTGTGTGACGCCTAATTTTACATAGGCCATGGCAAAGGCGTCGCCTAAGACATAGCCTAAGCACACTGCCTCAAGTAGGCGTTATCGTGTGTGGTGCACACCTTAACTTGTGCAC
>NW_025820303.1:4811207-4931398 GCF_002878395.1 Capsicum annuum
TGCACACACCTTAATGTTGGCAATATCTTGTGCATCGCACACCCAACCGCACACCCTTACTATTTCACTTATGTGATACCTTAGGCGGCGCACACTTAAACTTGTGCAATAACATATGCGCCGCACACTTACCTTTGTGCAATAACATATGCGTCGCACACCATACTGCATAGGCTCAATGTTTCATGTGTGCGATGACGAATGTAGCACACACTTAAACTTGTGTGATAACTTATGCATCGCACACCCTTCCAATTTCAACATATATCCGTCTTTGAATTGTGTCAACCCGGCCCGAATTTCATTCTTTCAATAGACTCCACACCCTAAATGCCCAAATTCATCCTTATTTCACCCCCAAGCCATACAAGATTTCTCCCTCACGATTCTCTTTATCCTTCAAGATTACTCTTTGCTTCACAGTCGTAAGAATTTTCCCTTTCTTTTCCAAATCTTCCATCTTCAAAAGTAATCTTTACTTTCTTAATCCTTTGTTATTGTGACTTTATGTACAGTTACTTGATTTCTTGAGGTTTATAGATTAAATTCTTGCCATCACTATGTCAAAGAGAGGTTTTGAGCATCTTGGGAAGATAAACATCATTGTGTAGTAGACACCATTGTTGTAGTACTTTGAGCTTTTACATGTGATTGAATTATTCATGACTAACGTAGTAATTCATGACTAACGTAGTTTAGTTGTGTGGCCATTATTTAACAACTTACTTGATGGAATATGGTGTTGGTTAAATCGTGTGAAAGTGATGGTGTTTTGTGTATATTGACATATTGAAGCTCTAAGGCATAACTTTGTTTAAAAATTATTTCATTGAAGTAAAATTGGTGGAGTTGAAGTGAGTGAATTGTATTATGACTAATGTTGGTGCACCATATCAAAGTGTATGTCGGCAAAGTCTGAGTACCCGACAATAACACTTAATTGGTTTATACTAACAAATTATGGGGTGGTGACTTCACCACCTTCATCGTAATTATAGTTAGTTTCATTATGTGTGGTTGACATGGGTGATGTGATGAATACAGGAAAAATGGCTCCAATGATGATCTCCATGTAGGTGGCATGACTCTTAATATGGATGAGGAGTACTACTAGCCAGGTTCTTTATCCTGTTTGTGCACTAGGGACAGTTCTTAGCTTAGGTGTGGGGTGGCTGGTTACTTTGCTACTTATTTTGTAAGAAAATAGGACCTTCTCCTTAGTATACTTTTGGATAAGATTAGTTATTTTGTTTATTTTGTTAGTTACTTAGTCATAATTAGGTGCTTTTCTCGATGATGGATGGATGACGACTGTCTTAAGAGAGAATTAGTCATTTAATTGCATGTAACTATTCTTGTGCATCACATGACATTATAACACAAGTATGTGATGGATCATTACGTTTGAAACACCTAGGCTCTAGTTGTGACTCTTGTTGTGATTGTTGGTTTATTTGAATTCATGTAATTTTTGGATCGAGAATGTATAATGCTCCTAATTGAGTTGACCATGTGCCATGAGTGTGTAAGAATGTTGTAAATTTCTTATTGCAATTGATGTTAGCACTTACCTGGTGTGTGTGCAAAGTAAAATAAAGATTGTGAGTTTAGGAGATGATTTAGGCATTTCTTTGGCAGCCATTGTCCATACCTTCTTTTGACCTACCTTTGTGCATTATCTTAGCTAGCCTCGTTGATCCTTTAGCTTGTTCTTTTGTTAGCCTCATATGTAGCCGAACCAGTTCTTTAATAGACCATAATTTAATCCAAAAGCTCCTAAGAGCTTTAATGTAAAATCAATTTGAGTTAGGAGTTTGACAATAAGAGGAAAAAGGTGAAATTGATGCCCCAAAGTCTAGTTATTGGTGTGTGCAATTGATGTGGTTGGGAGTAGCAAAAATTGCTAAAAAAAAGTTCCAAATTTTACCCCGAACATGTTACAATGAACCTGTTTTGGCCCTTGTTCTTCTTGGATATTATGCACCTTAACTAAGGCAAATCGCTTAAGTTGAGGGTGGCTATCATAGGGGTATGTAACGTGAAATGGGTGCAAAAAAAATATATTTGAAAAGGTTGCATACTCCTATCATAGTGTTATTAATTGAGTGGGATGGGGTGAAAACAAAAGATATGGATAGATGAAAGTGGTGTAAATTAGTTGTTAGAAATTGGTCTTAGTTGTATAATGTAGTGTATTAAAGCGCTTAGGGAAGATAGTCACTATTTCTGGATAAAATAGTTCCTACCTATCCTTTAGCGTGCAGTACAACTCGTAAAAGACCTATTTGATCCTAATCTTAGCATTCTGATATTAGTGGAGCATTATACTAAGGAAAAGCATATGGTCATCAGTTGTAATTTGAGAACTCTTTGTAAGAGTGAGTGCAATTTGATTCTTGTACCCATTTTTTTAGAAAGTGCATGATTGTGAGTGATTATGGGTAACTTTCTTGTTGTGAGGGCACATGGTTGATGAAGGTTGGGTAATTTACATGATTTCTTTGCTTAAACAGTATGCATGAATTTGCCAACTTAATGAGTCTATTCTTGAGGGTAGGTTGTCTCTAGTAATGATTCATGAATCTACTTCTTGTTCATAATTATTGTGTGAGCCTATTGAGCATTTTTTTTTCCTTCGTGGGTGTTAAGACTTGTGTAGTATGCATAAATAGATAAGTTGTTTGAGGACGAACAAAGCTTTAAGTGTGGGGTGGTGATCTTGGGTGTATTTATATGCCTAAGCACCATAACTTACCCATATTTTAGCTAAGTTTGGAGAACAAAGTACCTAGTTTCTTATGTTTTTACTCTACTTCTAGGTGATTGAGCTAACCTATGTGATTAGCATGACTTCAAGTATTAATGAGGTAGCTGGAGACATAATGGGACTATGGAATGCGGATGACATATGACACAAGAGAGAGTAGCAGTCTGGATCAAATATGGCTCCTAGAAACTATGTCCAAGACTAATTTGTCATTTATAATTAGTTTTGGGACTTAGAAGGAAATTATGAGAGAAAAGATTATTAAAAAGACTTGATGCTGAAAATTTATCATTATTCATTATTCTATATTATTTTGGATTGGAGAGTGGTGGCTTAGCACTGAGGGAAAAAACACGCAACTTCATCTTCTTCACCAAGATTGTGTTCACTTTTTGGTAGGATGAATATTTCTATTGTGATTCCCGTTTTATTCATGAGTAGCTAAGTTTATTAGTTATGGTTATGGAAGCCTTGTAACATACAATCTATTACTTTGAGTTTTTGAATTCATCATGTATTGATCTGCTTATATCATACTCTCTTCGTTTATCTTGAATTCTCGTGGTTACAAACATAAAGGATACCTTAAAATTCAACTTGTTCTATAGAAAGGTTGAGGTTCGGAAAATAGAGTAGTGATAAGAAAATAGGATTTCCAACCCCTATTTTATATGTTAATGCCTTAACAGGATTAACTACTTGGAGATTTTGTATTATTTTTGTAAGCACTTTTGATTCGAGAGAACTAAAGTGAATTAGTCCTTGATGGTTGAGAAACACTAGGATTATGTTATTAAATACAATATGGTTCTCTGTAAGCATGATACATGTATGAATTCGTAAAGCCCATAGTTAGAAAGTATTGAAAACTACAAGGTAGACATAACCCTAGCTTTCTATTTCTCTTAATTCGAATACTACTACACATATCTCATCTTGTTAAACTGAAACCATTGATTTGTGAACTGAATCAAATTCCCCCTTTTTGTTTTATGGAAATGAATGATTAAAATTCAACTAATCTGCATACAACTTAATAAGCACCATATTCCCTATAGGATTCAACCCCAACCTAGTTGGGTTCTATATTTGCCAGCGACTGCTTACACTCTTGGAAGAGAGTTGTAATTTAGCCGTATCATAAGTTCAGCAAGGTGTATCATCCCGATGTGGTTATTAAGCTTGACACTCATTCTATAAGTAAAAGAGATAGTTTCAAGTATCTGGGGTCGATGATTCAGAAGAATAGAGAAATTTACGAGGATATCACTCATCGGATCGGGGCAGGATGGATGAAATGGAGGCTCATCTCTGGTATCTTGTTTGACAAAAAAGTAACTCCCAAACTTAAAGAAAAGTTCTGCAGAGTGGTGGTTAAACCGGCTTTGTTGTATGGGGTGGAGTGTTGGCCTGTTAACAAGACCCATATCTAGAAGATAAAGGTGGCAAAAATGAGAATACTTTAGTGGATGAGTGGGTGTACTAGAAAATATAGGATTAGAAATGAGGTTATTCGGGATAAGGTGTGAGTGGCTTCGGTGGAATCCAAGATGAGGGAAGTGAGGTTGATATGGTTCAGTCATGTAATGCAGAGGAGCACGGATGCCCCAGTGTAGAGGTGTGAGAGGTTGGCTAGGGATGGTTTCAAGCAAGATAGAGATAGACTGAAGAAATATTAAAGAGAGGTGATTAGACATGACATGGAGAAGTTTTAGCTTACCGAGGACATGACCCTAGATAGGAAGTTATGGAGAAGGCAAATTAGGGTAGAAGGTTAGTCTGAGTTAGGTTGATGTATCTTTTGGTATATACTTAGAGTATCTTGCTTTTGGTATTATTGTATATGTTAATTTCAATTGTATCTTGTTCTATTACTATTCCTTATCTTATATTAGATTGTTATATATTAAGTCGGGGGTTTATTGAAAATAGCCTCTCTATCTCACAATTAAGGTAGTGGTATAGACTGCGTACACGTACCTTTTCCAGACCCCACTTGGTGGGAATATACTGGGTATGTTGTTGTTTTTGTTGTAATAAGGTTGATAAAAAGATTGAAGACGTTCGAACATTAATATCAAATCAACATGCCGAAGTTATGAACGCTTCGAAGCTGAATGAAAATAAACAACCAGCGGTACAAAATTTTAGCACATTCAGAATTTTAAAAGTTAGTCACATATGGATACACTGTTAATGCGGTTTTATTTAGGATAAGAAAGATGCTTATATGGAAGAAGGTGGCGCAGAAGAATCGAAAAAGAAGGATAGTTCAGTCATAGAGAAGTTTCAGGTAGTTTTTTAAAAGATAGTTCATGTAATACATTTCATACATTACCATTTTTATGTATTAGGAATGCCATAATTTGTCTAAATATGGCTAATTAAGAATCTTTGTTTTGTTTGTGTGTTTTTCATAACATAAGATGAAAAATAATTATGCTATAATACTTTACTATGACAAAATAATATATAAATACTTCGATTTATCATTTAATACATTACACATTATGTATATGATAGAAAAACAATACATGCATTTTTTATATTGATGTTGCTTATCATTTCCTTTAGCATTACATAACACAATAAGAACTAATAATGTAGGATGATTTCAGTGGCACAATACCAGAATCAATACAAGACGTTGTAGATGCACTTATATTTGGAATGACAACATCAACAACTTAAAAGCCACTAAATTTTGGTACTCCAAGTAGAAAGCCAATGGATTCTTTCCGACAGTCAAGTTTCACCCGATTTTTTAGATGCACAAGTTTGAGATCATGATGCCATGAAAGCACCAGCTAAAAGGTTACAAAAGAAGTTCAAAATTTTCAGGTCACCCTATCTAACAAAATTTGGATCAAGTTCAAAGGTCAATAGCAGTTCCGATATTGAAGAAAAGCAGAAGTATGCCTTTGATGGGGTTCACCATTTTTGAAGAGTTGCCTAGTGAATTAATGTTGATATACTCTGAATGAATTGTGGAAGGTTTATTAAAATATCATGCTGACAAGTAAGAAATTTCAAACTTTTTCTTTTTAACCGTTAGAACGTTAACATAATCTTATGTAACAGTTATACAATGTTATCGTGTACAGGAAACAGAATGACAATCACTACCTGAAAAATTGTTCCGATCTTTATTTTCCAAATTTGAATTTCATCGTTTCTCATCCACAGTCCAAAAATTGATTCTACATGATTTCGCAAACTAACACGTGCTGGAACAATGAGGTACATATTTTTTTGTACAATAGTCGTAATGCAAATGTTAGTTTTTATTTTGTTAGGAAATGGTCAGATGATATAGTTTATAAAATGAAATAGATAATTTGTAAAAATTGAAAGTTACCTAATGCAATTAGTTTTTTGACATTACATATATCTATGTATGTATATTATTCAACATAAGACATGTGTAACACAGTTTTTGTTAGCAGTATACTTTAAATTGGTTACCTTATGCATACATCTGTTTATGTATAATACCCATATATGTTGTGCACATCCAATACATGCTGTGTAAATCCCATACATAGTGCATAATGTATAATACCACTTTAGACAATACACTACATATCTGTAATCTTTCTTACTAATTACATATTTAAAGTTCTTAATATGCACCTAAACTTGAATATCTTATACACAAGCATGGTTATATTATTTTTCTGTATGTGTGTTATTTTTTTATTTAAACTAAAAATCAAATCCAGCTTTGTTAACAAAATGTACATTTTTTTGGGGGGGGGGTGAAGTTTTGAATGATGTATCCTCATAACATAGTTAATTTTGGACGACTTATGAAAGTTAGTTGATGTAATTTATTTTTCAAAATTATACAAATGAATGTATGTATAATACTTAACATACTACATATCTAATCAAGTTAGTTTAACAATGTATCATTAATTATTTACCTTATACATAAAACTGTTAGTATAAAACTGTTATGTATTAGGTTATTGTTACAGTCCACTGTTATGTATTAGGTTTGTCTTACAGTTCACTGTAAGAGTAAAATTTCATACCTTTAGACAACTTTATAATAATAACTAATACATAAAACTTTTATGTATTAGGTTTGTGTAAATATAATACCTCATCTAGCCATTTACTCAATCGTTAGAATGACAGGTTAAAATTCAATGTTTTAGTCAAATGTATAATCATACCTTATACATCTATATCTATATCTATATCTATATCTATATTTATATTTATAATATATTAAAAGTGGGAAGGCTTTAGAAATTTTATTTGAACTTTTTGTCCTTTATTAAAAGTTAATTAAACATATTGATGATAAAAATTTTCCTTATATTCAACACTTCTAAATCAATTAGAACTTTACCTTAAATAAAAGAAAACTCTTCAATTAATTCTATTTAAGTAAAGTTTTGGCGTTCGATTTGTACAAACCATAATCCCCTCTGAATTTGCTTTGCTTTCTTTTCCTTATTTTTAGGAAAAAAACCATTTTTTTTTTGGCCTCGTTCCTTGATGTTCAGTAAATTTTAGTATAATAAATTGCTACTACAACTTAAATTCAATTTTCATGATCCTTTTGCTATATTTTTGTTAGCTTTCTAAATTTTGATTGCAGAGATATTCTTATAACTACTTTTTCTATGAACTTTAAAGTTGTGATCTATAATAGTTTCATAAATTTCAAGTTTATATTACAGAAGAATGTTCAGTCGGACTGTGAAAACTTTTTTGTATAAGGTTAAATTTAATCATATAGTTCTAAAATCTATTTTGTTATAGTTTTTGTTCTCTAATATAAGTGGTAAATAAATATTCGGTTGGGATTTGATGAATTTTTATGTGAAGTTTGGATTTATTCGCACTATTCTAATCTCTATTATTATATTATTTTCTTGTGTTTATAGATTATAAATGAGCGTTCGATTGAATTTTGAGAAATTCTTGTACTAAGGTTAGAGATCCTTTTCTGATGCCCCAATGTGTATGGTAGTGGTGTACCACTTAGTGTTTCTATTGTGGAAAAATTTCTTTTTCTGAGTTTTGAATTCATATTTACCATGCTAAGCCTAAACCAACTTTAGTGTAGGTTAACACAATGTAAATGCAAAAAATCGTATGGTCCTTGTACTTCTTTACAGTATAAATTGGTGAGTTGTATTGTTTTTCTGTAATATTTTTCGTTGTGTAGGTTGAGAAAATTACTGGTCAAATTCCCCTTATGGTTCAGATTTTATGGTTTTGTTTGTAATTAGAAACATAAAGGGAGGAGGACATTTTGTTAGTATTTAACTTAGCAAAAATAATAGTTGATTTTAGCAGAATTGGTAGTTTAGAATTTTTGAATACATTCGTAGGGTTTATGATGATAATTTTCAAAGCCAACAAATTTTATTCATAACAAAGTAGAGAAATTTAATGGAAAAATATAATAGATCTAAGACACCACATCATACGATGCATATCTCTTAGCGCAAAAGTGACTATCCATTAACTACTTGAAATTTCTGATAGTAAAATATAGATGTGCTTACAATAAAATAAAATATATGTTATGTTTACATTATTATATTAAAGTATGAAGGATCTTAAGAAGTGATTTGAACTTTTTTCACTTCATTACATAAATCTTTCCAACTGACAAAATCGTTTAATTTTAAATAATTAAAAATTACACGTGTGAGATACGTGCGATTAAAGTAGTTATAATATAAGACCAAACTAATTTATAAACACCATAATTTAAGTAATTAATCAACATATAAACTTAATTTATCTTACACAAAAGCATTGTTACATTATTTACTCTGTTTTTGTGTTATTTTTTTATAAGTACTACAAATCAAATAAAGAAGTGATAACAAACTGTACAGCTTTTGTTTTAGGTTCGTGTTTTAGTCTGTTTTATCCTCGTACTTCTTGATATTTTTTTTGTATTTTTGTTATTATGTGTATCATTTATATTTGATCTTCTACCATTTGTAAAATAAGTTGAAGTAGAAGTTAGGTCAATAATAGAGATATAAAATCACAAGTTGCTTCTTCAAATCATATATTGAGAAGACATATCATAGGTATTATTAGGACACTTCAAATATGCAGACTTCTATGCAAGAAGACTACACGAAATTATGTGTTGTTGCTAGAAATGAGGAATCAATAACCAACACAATTAACAGACTCAGTATTTCTGTGGGATTGCCTTGGCATATAGTTGATGAGGTGTACATTCCTATTAATTGCGGTAAAAAATTTCATTGGGTGTTGGCAGTTATTGTACTAAAGAAAAGAGTCATACGGATGTATGACTCATTATTAGGAACCAGAAATAGGGACCCATCCACTGAAATATACAAGTTATCAGTGACGTTGCCTACTTACTTGTTTGATAGTGTGTTCTTTGAAAAAATAGAACGTACTGACTGGACAAACTTGAATGCGTACAAAGATAAATTGGGTCAGCACACTCAGATTGTCAACCAACACCCATTTGATGTTGAGTATGTTCAAAACATAGCCCAGCAGACGTGTGCTAGTCTATAAGTGCGGTTGTTTTTACTTTTCTAAGTATAAGCACTTACGATTTTTTTTTACGTATTCTTAAATAATATTTTTTTTCATTTCAGAGACTGTGGTGTTTTTGTAGCCGGATATGTGGAGATCTTAAGTGAAGGGCTGACAGTACCTTTAAGTGGATTTGACGCACAAACTCAATGATTACGCTATGCAACATTACTTTGGAATTACAGAGTCATCAAGGCATCGGAAGGATACACAAGCAACAATGATGATCCTCCACGACCAAGGCCAAGATATGTTCAACCAGTTGACAAAACAACAATAGTTAGTTTAGAATAGTGCAGAATTTTAACCTTCTACATGAACACCGTTATTAACTTGTTTAAGTAATAAATGTTAAAGACTTGTAGCACTTGTTAGATTTCTAATGTTTTTTTTGGATTTGATTATTTTGTTATTTGAACATCTTAAGGATGCTTAACTATCTTCTTCTTGAATCTGTTAATAAGTAATTTTGTTATTCTTCTTGGTTTGTAAGTATTTCTTAACCTTATACATTAGCATGGTCACCTATACAAAGAAATTTATGTATAATAAATAAATAATACATATGTACCCACGTTATTTTAACAATGTACCTTAAATTTGTTGCCTTATACATAAAAATCATTTTAACAATGTCTTTTTATACTACTATAGTAAAATCACATACTTTTATTCAACTGTTTAATTATACCTTACACATAAATTTGTTATGTACTTACATTTTTTAAAGATAAAACCTTAAACATAAGTCTGTTATATACTGACGTTAGTCTAATCTATAATGAACCCTTTTACATTAGATTGTAACATTAATGAAACTTTCTACTTAGACATTAGATAGTCAGATCCCATACTTTAGTCAAATGTAACACCTTATTTAGAATTTAATATGATAACCTTATTCATTAATAGGGTAATTATACTTTGTCAACAATAATAACATTATACATTACTTGCCATAACGAAAATCTTATACATTAGCTTGATAATTATACATTGTCATAATAATAACCTTATACATTATTTGCCAACATCTTCTTATCAATCAAAATTTACATACAATCTGTAACATATAAAATAGATATGCATCACTAAATAGATGTACCATAAAATACACATCTGGAACAATGCAATCATCTAAAACAAACTCAAATTAACGATCATAAATGACTGTAAAACTGACTAATATTATTAGAATATAAAATAAAATATATTAATAAGTGAACTTGACTTAACATTAATAAATCAGTTCATACATTTTCCAGATTCATTACACGATAATGAAAGTTGGTTATTGAAAGTTATAGAAGATTCTACCAGATGAATGCGGAAGGAATGAGCCAACATAATTGGGTCATCATAGGTATAAAAAAAATTTCTTTTTATGTATCCTTAGAAAAAAAATCGCACATACGTCGGTTATGACCTGCACGATCGCATTTACCACAACAGTTTGAACTTCATGCAAGTGATTCACTTGATTTCATATGTCTACCTTTTTTGGGCCTTCCTGGGGTCTTCTGTATCTTGGCAGTAATACTTCTTCATTTTCAATATATTTAGGCACATTCCAATTCTTCATGTCTGACATCAAAATTATCAGAATTTCATACGTCTTAACAATAGTATTTGACATGCAGAAATTCGAGCAGTAAGGATCAAAATCATCTACATTTTTACTCTTTAAAACTGCAATTGCGTGAGGGCAAGAAATTTCATCAATTTGATATCGACCACAGTTGTCGTGCCATGTTCAATATTGACAATGTACCTCCTACCAGATTCATATATACAGTAAAGATAGCTTGCGGCAGCCTTAACCTGTTAGACACACATGCATCAATGCTTATGATAAAATAAAAATTATTCATGAGAAAAATAATATACTTGCATATATATATATATTCAAAGACATACCATCATTCGAGAAGCTTTTTCACCATTAAGAGTCAGAATATCTTCAAACCTCCTATCTAAGATTGTCTTGGTATATGATGCAATTTCTTTATTTTTACAACTTCATGCCCCAAACAAAATCCTTACTTCCTCGAAAAATTCTAAAATAGGCAGTTCACGCGCCTCTACCAAGCAACCATTAATACATCAGCTATATTAAAAGTCATCATCCTACATCTATTTACAGGTGTGTGACTTCATGACCATTTATCTTAAGCAGCTTCTTATAGATAATCCCTAACCCTATGATCAACTTTAGCAACCTTTGACATAATGTAATCAAAATCTTATTTTCTATAAGCTTTAGCCATAGAATAATACAGGTCACTGTGTCTGTCTTTGTTTTTCCTAAAATAAGTGCAAACGTTTTTACATAAGTGTCAAATACATGCTAGATGCGGGACATTAGGATACACAATGCTCAAACTTTTTAAGATGCTTTCATTGCAATCTGATACAACATACATGTTGTTTCGTTTGCCAAATGCATCCTTAAACTGATAAAAAAAATAAGTCCACAAACTGTCATTCTCATAATCTACAACCCCGTAAGCTAATGACAAAATATAGCCTAATTTAAAAAGTACATCATAACCCAACAAATATTTGAAGATATAATATGTATTTTAAAATAAAAGCATACAAACTACAAAACTATTGAATAATTTAAACAACACCATATCAAAAGGGAAAAAGGTATAATTAATACTTATAACATTAAGTGTGCTTGTTGAAAGGAAAGTTTCTTTGTATGGTCTGCTTAAATGAGCACCATCAACCAATATAACAGGTCTGCAACACTGAAAATCCCTTATCATGAGATTTAATGCAATAAATAAGAATTTAAATTCATTATATGGTGCCTTATGCATCCTAATGTGAGGGTCATGATACACTATGTGTAGCGTATAAATATATCATGGCATTTTTCTATATTCATTAAATGGACCACCTCTAAGCATCGTTATTGCCCTCTCTTTAGCTCGTCATTTCTTCATGTACTTAATATCAACTTCATAAACGGTCTTCATTTCTTCAATTATGTCAATCGATGTGTGTATTCTCTTGTGATTTACTAACTTTCGTATTGTAAATTCACTCACAAAAGTTGTAGCAATTAAATTTTTCAAAATTCTATCACTAACTCGGTAAGTATATTCAAAATCAAATTGTTGAATCATAAAAACTTCTAATTCATTCATACAAGATGTTTTGAGGATCCATTTTCAATCTTCGTTATGACAATGAAGGGAATAGCTATAGCAAATATAATCAAAGCACAAAGTATGAAAGCATATATATAAAATTCATGTTTGATTTACAAAAAAAATATTCGTGTTACCAGTTCGCCTATACATAACATTCCCATATATAAGAAGATACAATACATAAAGGTATTTATTACTTCAAAATAAGATATGTATAAGAAAATTGTGGAAAGATAACTAACAGCTTTCCCATACATAACATATCTCTGTATAAGAATTTTTAATACATTACTACTTTCTACTTATGTAATAACTTATAAAAACTATTAACGTATAGGAAAGTTGTAACAAAAAAACTAATACGTATAACTGAATAGTTTATTAATATCATTAATTTTTTAAATATATGTGTATGAAAATTGAAAACAAAAAACAAACATGTATAGGATTCACAAATGAGCACATACAAATATGTATAAGATTCACAAATGAGCTAATATGTTATTAAGCATACTGTGTTTATTTTGTAGTTAAGAATTCTATGTTTGAATCAATTTTCCTATGTTAACATTCCCGTTTCATACTTTGTTTGTCAGAATGTTTAGCTTTAGTATTAAATTCATTCGCTAGTGCATATTTCACCATTACAGCAATCAAAGTAGATTTATCCTTATAAAACTGATCAACCTTTATTTTTGTATTCTTGTAATCAGTAATGAAGTTTTTCACTTCAAATTAAGGAACGTATAACGAATACTGATTATGAGTTTCAACTACTGTTAATGCAAGAGCGTCAGATTCAGTTCCTTCAACACAAAGGACAGCTCCAGTTTCGCGATCAAACTCTACCTCTTAATTTGACTTATCAGAAGTCGAATTGCACAGAGGATAATTGACAAATCCTAAAAAAAATTTCTTCAACTCAACATACACTCTCACTCCATTATCATTTTTTATAATTATTGGTGAAGAATTACCTTCCATGATATACTTGACTTCTATTTAATTTTTTTTTTTTGACATTCACAATACTAGTTCTGAAGCAATCATCGAGATCAACCTCCAAAAAGTCATACTTTTTAAAACAACAATACCATCACTTTTGTATTGTTCATATACAATTTCTAACTTCCTAATATCATAATGCCTCAACAAAATCGCTATGCTCATATTGATGAGAGAGGTTGCTGGAAAACAGATCTTGAAATAATTCGGCAAGAATTGTTGGTGGAGAAATTTCAAGATCGATGAACTCAATTGTTGTGAATTTTCAAAAAATCTTCATTTTGTATTTTGTTACTGATTTTAAGGTTCCACTAAATCAGTAAATTAATGATTGTCGATAATTAAGTTGGAGAATAATGGTGGCTGATTTAATTTCCTTAAATATAGGTAAAATGGTTTACCTTATACATTCCATTAATCTATAATGTATGGACGACATGTATATGTATTTTTTCAATTCCAAGAGAGAAAAGGAACTCAGGATACAATGTAATTAAGTTCATTAACTCTAGAATTTCTGTTGTTTATACTAAAATTTATATATGTCCTGGTCTATTATTTTTTTTCTAATGTAACTATTAGTCTTATAGAAGAATAAATAAAATTGTTGCTTTTCTTAATTAAATCAACTGATCGAAGAGACGAAAGTCCCTTGATTAAATTTGCTCAAACATGCATAACAAAATTATATTTTTTTCTCTAATACTATCGTGTTTTTAATTTAACTCAATCAATGGAGGATATCGGAAAAAAATTAAGGGAATTGATTGTTTTTTATTTTGGGATGATAATTCTCAGTAAATAACTATATATCGAATATAATCCCTGAAAGACAAGGTGTATTCTTAGCAGGGGTGGATCTAGAAGTTCGGGTAGGGGCTCGCTAGAGAAAGTATAAGTTGGGAACTCATAAACAAAGTGTATTGTTGGTCTAGTGGAGTAAAGAGACTTGTAAAAGCTTTTTGGGCCTTATAATTCAAATCCCCTTAGTTACTATTTGATTTCATTTTTATCTAATATAGGGAACCCACAAACGTTAAATCCTAGATCCGCCCCTCTGATTCTTAGTAGTGCATTATCTTTAAATACAAACTTACCACTAGTTAATATGATTAGGTTAAGAGATCTACATTAAGTCGATTAGGGTTATGGAAGCCTTGTACGTTGTGGAGACCAAGCATGAGGTGCTAACTTGCTTGCAAGAATCATATGTTACTGCAAAGAAAAAGCCATTTTACGTACCCTAGCCACATAGCCTAAAAATCTTGATTATCCGGCTAACATGGCCACCCTTTCTGGTGGGACTATCCCACCGGCGGATACGTCTCAGCAATTGCAGAAAGAATGTAGTAATGTTAAGTATGTGGACATGCTAAAGCCAAAAATAGTAGATAATACTAATATTAGGGTTTCACGAAAGCCAGTAATAATGTTGCATGGTGAGCCATCAATTACGTGGAAATCATCAGAAGTTCAGAATCTTATTATACAGAAGAAACTTCAATTTGCTATTATTGGAAAATTCTCATATGGAAAACCTCATATTGATAGTTTACGAAAGTCAATTCCAAACCAATGTGGAATCAAGGGACAATGCAATATTGGGGTGTTGGATGAGAGACATGTATTGATAAGGTTAGAAGCATTGGAGGATTACATTCAACTGTTATCTATAGTAGCTTTCTATATCAGTACAAATGGGAGATATTGGCAGATGAGGACGCTAAAGTGGGATCCATGGTTTGAGCCTGACGTGAAACTATAATTGCAGTAGCATGGATTTCCTTTCCAGATTTGCCTCCAAATTTTTTTGCAAATGATGCACTTTTTTACATTGCTTCAGTAGTTGGGAATCCACTCACTGTAGACCTGGCAACAAAGAATCACACAAGACCAAGTTGTGCAAGAGTTAAAGTGGAGGTAGATTTAGTTGTAGAGTTACCACAAAGAATTAAAATAAATGAGGAGAATGATGCAACAGGGGAGATCAAGTCAAAATGGGTCCAGATTCAGTATGACTATATGCCCAAATATTGTAAAGAGTGTTGTTTACAAGGTCATGGTGTTGATACTTGCTGGACTGCTATCCAGGATTATTTGAGAAGCAAAAAGAGGATAAGAAGAAGATGGAAGAAAAAGCAAATGTCATTGATAATAATCAGCATAACCAAGATACAGCCAAGGGAAACACTAATAATCATCACTGGATGAGGAGGAAAAATAAGTATAGAAGAGATAAACATGAACATATACTTGGTGAAGTAGAGGAAATCCAACATAAGGAGGTGAATGTATCCAATTCATTTGGAGCTTTGGAGGAGCACGCTGATATGGTTATCATTCTACTGAGGAATTCAGGCAGACAAGACTAAAGACAATGTAGATAAGGACAAACTCAGCATAAAAGAATGGGTCAATCAAATATTTAGTAGTAGCACAGAAGAAAAAAAAGATGGGCAACAAGTAACAGAGAAGCATCAAACAAAGAAAATAACACATAACATAAGGGAATAAAAGGAACAGGTCATAACAAAAGTAGTGCAGAAGGACAACACAAGTGTAGTAAATCACCAGAGTTGCAATCAGGAGGAACAATAAGGTGTAGATGGTATGCAGATGCATCTATATAATGCAAGGGATTTCACCCTTGGCGATAAAATCACAAAGTCTAGTTGAAGCATGTAACAAGGATAAAGAAGACTTGGATGAGAATGTACTGGATGATAATATAGATCAAATAGCTAAAGATGTTGATTTATCTCCAAAGAAAGTTGTAGCCTTGAAGACTAAACAAAAGAGGTCAAAGAAATGGAATAACAGTACAAGTTCAGCAGCAATGAATACAAGGAGTCAGTCAGCCAAGTCTAAATCATTATGAATGCACTCATATGGAACATAAGATCTGTAAATACTCAATAGTCCTTCACTAGATTAATCACAATGCACAAAAGATTTAAATTCTATTTCATAGGAATCATGGAACCCTTTCAGGATAGAATTCAAATAGAAGATTACGGGAGGAGATTAGGATTGAAACATGCTTTAGTGAATGTTTCAGGGAAAATTTAGGCATTCATTCATGAAGATGTAGTAGTGACAGTTTTAAAGGATGAAGAGAAACAGTCATCAGTAAACTTACAAAGTGATGATCTGTCAGTGATAGTGACTCTGGTATATGCTAAGTGTAATGCTAATAAAAGACAAGTATTATGGGATTATTTAATAGATATAGTTGATACTTATCAAAGTCCATGGCTAATAGGGGGAGATTTCAATGTGATAAGATATGAAGAGGAAAAATTGAGGGCCTACCAGTTATAATTAATGAAACTCAATAGATTAATCAGTGTATCAGTATGTGTAATATGGAAGAGCCTCAATTTAAAGGGAATAAATTCACCTGGTAGAATGGGAGAACTGATGAGGGTTGCATATTTAAAAGGCTTGAAAGAATTTTGGTTAATGACAGGTTACAGAGTATATTTCAGATAATGAAGGTTGAACATCTTTCAAGGAGTGGGTCTGATCATTCTCATTTATTCTTACAATGCAGATTGGAAAAAAAAGCAGATAATCAAGTCTTTTAGATTCCTAAATCTATGGTTAAAGGATGAGTCTTGTCTGAATATAATCAGGGATAGCTGGAAAACAGATATGACAGGAGATCCTTTCTTAATGTTTCCGCAGAAACTTAAAAACACTAAGTCTACATTAACAAGGTGGAGCAAGAACACTTTTGGTAATATATTTCAGAAAATTGCAACTCTGGAAGATATTATCAAGGTAAAGGAGAAGCAATCTGAAGAAATTCTAAGTGGTGTTAATAGAGAGCAGTTGTTTAAAGCTCATACAGAGTTAAATATTCATTTGAAAAGGGAGGAAGAGTATTGGAGACAGAAGGCTGGTTATGAGTGGTTTAAAGATGGTGAAAGTAATACTAAATTTTTTCACACTATAGTACAAGGAAGAAGAAACAGGTTCAAGATTAAAAGAATACAAAATGAAAAAGGAGATTGGGTGGAAAAAGTAAGTGAGATTGCAGAATCAACTGTAACTTTTTTTCAAAAATAGTTCACCAAAAAATGAGATACAGAAGAATTTTCAATGATTGAAGAAGTGCCTACTGTGGTAACTGAAGAGCAGAATAATGAAATAATGAAAATTCCATCGGAAGAGGAGGTCAAACATGCTATAATTGGCCTAAATAGGAACAATGTTAGGGGACCGAATGGAATGACTGGTGCTTTTTATCAAGATTCATGGGAAATCATTAAAATGGATATTCAGAATATGGTGGTAGCATTCTTATGTGGTCATACTCTGCCAAGATTTATCACACATACCAATTTGGTATTATTACCAAAAAAATTAGTGGTGAAATCCTTTTCAGATTTGAGACCCATTTCATTGAGCATTTTTGTTAATAAGATTTTGTCAAGAATAGTTCATAAGAGGATAAAGAATCTACTTCCTCAACTAATCTTACCAGAACAGGTAGGTTTTGTACAAAATAGAAGTATTGCTGAGAATGTGCTGATTGTACAAGAAATTATCTCAGAAATTAGAAAAAGAGGAAAGCCTCCTAATATGGTCTTGAAACTGGTATGATGAAGGATTATGATAGGGTTGGATGGTTATTCTTGACAAAGGTATTGAGGAAGATGGGCTTTTCTGAAAGGTTAATTGGTATGGTGTTCAGGTTATTGGAAAATAATTGGTATTCCATACTATTAAATGGGCAGCCTACGATTTTTTCAAGTTCTCAAGAGGATTAAAGCAAGGTGATCCTTTATCACCTACTCTGTTCATTATTGCTGCTGAAGTTTTATCAGTAAACTTAAAGAAGCTTATGCTAACTAAGGATTTCAGATTGTTTGGAATGCCAAGAGGAACTCTTAAAGTGAATCATTTAGCTTTTTCTGATGATATGATCATCTTATGCAAAGCTGAAATGAGAACATTAAAGATGATATCCTCAACTTTAGAAGGATATAAAGCTATTTCAGGATAGAAAATCAAAAAAGGTAAAAGTGCATTATATATGCATAAAGGAGTGTCAAATAGAACCATGGTGATGGCAGAAGTAACTACAGGTATTCTAAGAAGAGAATTTCCTTTTAATTACTTGGGTTGCCCAATTTTCTACATGAGGAAGAAGAAGGATTACTATCAACAATTGATGAATAAGATAGCAAATAAATTACAGGGTTGGAAAGGAAAATTGTTATCTTATGGTAGGAGAGCAGTGTTGATTCAACATGTACTACAAAGTATACCAATTCATTGCCTTTCTGTAATGAATCCCCCCTTAATGTTTTTAACACGTTACAAAAGGTTTTAGCTCAGTTTTTCTGGAGCAGTAGAATAGGTGAAAAAGGTAGATATTAGGTGAGATGGCAGGAAGTGTGTTTACCTAAGGATGAAGGGGGACTAGGGTTTAGAAAGCTGACAGATATTTTCATGGCACTTTTCTGCAAATTATAGTGGAACTTCAGGACTACAAAGTCCATATAGAGTGAGTACATATATAATAAATATTGTAGAAGGGACCATCCTTCAACGGTTATGTGGAGTACAGGAACTAGTGGGTCACAAGTGTGGAAGAAAATATTGTTAGCAAGAGATTTAGTGGAGCATCTTATCTTATGAAAGATGAGGAGTGGTAATGCAGATATTTTGCTAGATAATTGGACTGGTCAAGGTGAATTATATTCATTGATAGAAGGCAGCAGTGAGTTTAGTGATCAATATAAACAGGTTAAACAGTTGGTAAAGGATGGAGGATGGGATGAGCAAACACTTATAAGATTGTTCAAACCTAACATGGTTGAACATATCATGGATAAAGTTAGACCTCCAACATCAGTAGGAAATGATGTACCAGTTTGGACTTTGGAAGCTCAAGAAAGATTTACAGTAAGATCAGCTTGGCACTACATTAGAGATAAAGGGCAAATCAATGATACATATAAGTGTATATGGGTAAAAAAGAGTACCATTTAAGATTGCTTTCTTTATGTGGAGGTTGTAGAAGAGCAGAATTCCAGTGGATGATCATACAGAAGGTGGGGCATGCAAGGACCATCAAAATGTTGGTGTTGTGATGATCCTGCAGTGGAGACAATAACCCATGTTTTCAGGAGGTCTTCTTATGCTAACAGGACATGGTCCTGTTTTTCTTCTTTTGTAGGAATAAACGTTCAAGGATTAACCTTCAGAAACACTGTAATTGTATGGTGGAAAGTAAGAGACAAAAGGAGAGAACAACCATATTTTTAGGCTCTACCTAGTTTTATACTCTGGGAGATTTGGAAAAGGAGAAATAAGAAGAAGCATGATAACAAAAACACATCTGCTCTGAAACTCATTCACAACATAACAAGGAATATCATATTGTTACTAAAGGTCAGGAAACCAAACTATGATTTTTCTATGGAATGGCCTCAGATATTAGAGGAATTGGACAGAATTAAGTGCAAAATGAGAGTCAAAATAGTGCAATGGGAAATGCCAGAACAGGGGTGGGTTAAATACAATATAGATGGAGCCTTCAGAGAAGCAAAGGAAAAGAGTTCTTATGCATACTGTCTGAGAGATCATACAGGGGGCTGATATATGCTCATGCAGATACACATACACATGTAGATAGCTTGCAAGCAAAAGCAAATGCAATACTTCAAGCAGCTAAACATTACAGGAATACTCAATTTGACAAAATCATTTTTCAAATGGATTCACTCCTAATGCAGAAGAGTCTAACAGGAAGATGGCAAAGTCCTTGGAGCATATCAAGTATAATTTCTGAAATTAAATAGCATTTATAGGAAAAGAAAGTAATTTATCAGCATGTATACAGAGAAGGTAATAAGCTAGCAGATTTTCTTGCTAATTTAGCTATAGATTCAGGGCTAGTCAGTTACACTAATGCTCATCAGTTACATCAAAGAGGTAAAGCAATTGTAAAGAGTGATAAGTGTCAAAGTTCCTATTTAAGAATTAAACCAGATAGAGGATAAACGGCAAACAAAGGCCAAGATAAGGTAGAAAGTTCACACGTCATAATAGCACAAAGAAAGAACAAAAAGAGAATAATAACCCAAATAGTTGGGTCCATCAAAGCCTTCAGAAAGGGGTCGAGCCTCTACGGGTAAATCTAGACTCTTTCACCGCAGATCTACTTAGAATTGGAGATGATGTTACAGTACAAGAGCAGCAAGTACAGAAAGATACAGATTACTCTAAATTATTACATGTATATGGAGATAATTTGGATTAATCAGCTCAATACCGTCCAAGAACGTGAAGATAGGAAGCTGAATCATCAAAAAAGGAAGACAAGTGAGGGAAGAGCAAGGAAGAAAATTGAGCTAAAAAGGAAGAGGAGCATCAGCTTAAAGGGAAAAGATGATTTCTTTTTAGAAACCCTACTTACACTAAGTGTTTAGTTGTAGGTTTTTGTTTTTTGTATTGCGTTAAGAGACCCGGGTTGGACCGGGTCATGTGATGTTAAAACAATTTGTTTCTTCAATATTAATAAAAAGTTATATTAAACCAAAAAAAAAAAAAAACTACATTAAGTTGATTAAGTCTATTTTGAATTAATTCGATTCAATTCAATTCATTTTGAATTAATTTAGTATGGTTTAAAGCTTTTAGTGCATAAATAACGGAAAAGGGTAAAAAATATCTTAAAACTATTTGAAATGGAGAAAAAATATTCCTCATTAGTTTATTTGGCTTAAAAATACTCATCCATTAAATATTTAGCTCAAAAATATTCCCTTTCTAACAGAATGTCACCAAGCACGCCACATGAAAAAAAATTATCATATGATTAGTCCATGTCAGTGTGTGCATGCATGGAAAATCACCTTTTTAAATACATCAAAATTTTAGCTTTACCCAATGTCGACGGCGACAATTTAACTCTCAAACCATGTTTTGGCTCAACGAGAATCCCATCCATAACTACCACATCGTCGTCGACTTTCACCGGAGTTCTGAACATCGGCGAAATCTCAATGTTCTCAGTCTAAGCTAACGACGAATGAGAAACGCCGCAGCTGGAATTGCTTCTGCTTCCTCTGCTCAGAAACGGCCTCGGCCTATGATCCGTGAAACATCGTCGTCGAAGGAATGAACTTAGAAGCTATCATTACTGTTACCAGACAAAAATTCCCTACCATTTTCGTTTCTTAAAATTCTTCTGTAATCACTGGTCACAATCGCATAAAAATGAAAAATCTTTCAATCGAATAGTATTACTTAGCCTTTCATTCGTCAAAATTCATATATGTGGTTCGAATTTTGTTCGCCAATACGTAATGCGTGCAATTTTCTAAGGATTCGTTTTGTGTTTAGAATCGAAAGAGATGTACTGATAGCGAATTTATGAACCCGAATTCCTAGCAGTGAAGAAAAAGGTGATATTTATAGTGTTTGTTAACAGTCTTCTCTTTGGAGAGACACTACCAAAACAGAGCCTTTGTTTCCCGCCAGAATGAAAATGGAAAATCAACTTTTGGAGAGACACTGCCAAAACAGAGTCTTCTAAAAAATGAAGGCTCTGTTTTCTCATTGCCTTCAATTCCTTAAATTCATTCTGTTCATGTATTTAAAAAGGTGATTTTTCATATAGACGTTGACGTGGATGGGTCATGTGGCATGGTTGATGGCATTTCGATAGAGAAGGACACTTTTGAGCAAATATTTAATAGAGGATAATTTTTAAGTCGAAAAAACAACAAAAGATATTTTTGTTCCATTTTAGATAGTTCAAGGATATTTTTGACCCTGCATAGATAAAAATGTGGTCACAGAAACTAATTAGTTTTGTCCAAATAAACTAGTTTTCTCAATTCAAGTCTGTTGAATTATGTGATTCAATATAAAATAAAATAAAACTTTCGACAAGCAGGTACACCACTTCAATCTATGTTATTCTTGAAAGTTTAGAAAAGAATAACATAAAACGGATGATTAGAAAAAAAATTATTTGAATTATTTTTACTAAAGATTTCAAGATACAGAAAATAAAATAAATCAAACATATAATTTAAATAAAATAATAAATAGTTTTGTGAAAGATAAAAGAAAATGAAAAATAAATTAAGAAGAAGAGCTGAAAATTGGGGCGGGGGGGGGGGGGGGGGGGGGGGGTAACTGGGCCCTTAAAAAGAAATGGAAAAAAGAAGAGTCGGGGTCAGAACTCAAGTGGAGTCTCGATCTCAAGATCAGCGAGTCAGAACTCTTATGGAGTCTCGACCTCAAGATTAGCAACATTAAATTTGGCACCTCAACCGCAGCAACCACAGTGCTCCTATATGTTGTATTTTCAGTATAAAATATCACTATGTATATTAAGTTTTATCCAAGCATTGCGGGTGCCGTGATACCCCAACAATCTACTTAGGCCTGCCCCTGCATAAGGTCGAGTTGGAAGCTATGCTACGGACTAATATAAAATTGAGCTCGCATAACATTCAACTTTAAACAATCATATCTACAATCTAATAAAAGTATTGTGTGGTGAATTACTCATCCAAATAAAGGTACTCGAGTTCAATTTTAAAAGAATCAAACTGCTTATCAATTCAAACCCTGTACAGAAAGTTATTTACGTTTTACGAAAGTGTTGGCAGTGGTGCTTGTCCACGACACTCATAACGCGAGCATGGCAAGCGTCCAAGGGCCAAGACGTGCGAGGCTATGCAGTGAAGTGGATGTCATTACGAGCGTGAGTGTAACACTTAAAGGCTTTTTAAGGTCATCTCGAATCAAACAAAACATTATTAATTTCAGCATAGCATTTTCAGATTTCCTTCATTATAATACATAACAATCCACACATTACTAATATGCACTATCGATCGCCGCATTATTTGTCCATACCAAACGAACCTATTAATAGTCAAATAGTTTTGCCTATATTGCTTCAATTTTATCAGGAAAAATGTCAACTAACACAAACTTGCTTTTTTTTTTTTTTGGGCGGGGGGGGGGGGAGAGGGGCGCAGACATAAAAATGTGTCACACATTCATGATACAAATTAAGTTTGTTACAAATAATCCATTCATAATCACTCCCTAGTCTAAAATTTTGTTGAACCACTACCATGCAAATTTTGTATCTGTATATATATATGCGTGTATGTGCATATAATTCATACACATAATATGTGAACCATCACTAAGAGCTCTACGTTTTTTTTTCCTATCAAATTTTATCCCATTTTCAAAAAAAATTTTAAAAATATTTTTCGAAAAAAATTAAAAATCTCAACAATTTTGTTGTATTGACTTCTTGAAATATCATCTGTTTTATGTTTCCTATCCTACTTTTTAACTAACTTTATTGTTTGTTTGTTCATATCATATTGTCCTGAAAAAAAGATTATTGCGGTTGTATCAAGAAAAAAGGAAAAATGGGGAGATTTGCAATTATTATGGGGTTTATGTTATTATTGACTGTGGTTACAGAGGCAGAGTACATGAAATATAAAGATCCAAAACAGAAATTGGGTGTTAGAATTAAAGATTTGATGAAAAGAATGACACTTGAAGAGAAAATTGGTCAGATGACACAAATTGAAAGGAAAGTTGCCTCTGCTGAAGTTATGAAGAAATATTTCATTGGTATGTTTGAAATTTTTTTTACCCTTTTGATTTATAAATTGGCCATTCTTGAAATTTTTGCCCATTTGATTTTTGAAAACTGTGTCATTCGGACTCTTCAAAAATGTCAACGGATGCTTATTAGATTCTCTGAAATAGTACAATTTTAGAGGTCATTATTGAAATTTGTAACCATTTGATGTTTGAAAACTATCTCTTGAACTCTTCAAAAATGTTAACAAATACGTGTCGGATCCTCTAAAGTAGTGCATTGATGAATTAACCATTCTTGAAATTTTTGCTCATTTGGTGTTTGAAAACTATGTCTCTTGCACTCTTCAAAAATGTACCACAGGTGCGTGCCAAATCCTCGAAAAATAGTGCACTTTTGGAGGATGTGACACGGGTGTGGCAACATTTCTGAGGGTCCAAGCAACATAGTTTGAAAAGATATATTTCTTCAAAATTGTGTTTATTTATCACAGAATGTCCAGAAGAAAAAATGATCTCTTTTTAACAACATTTGCAATTAGAGGGAACAAGTGAAAGGGTGACAGAAATCATTTTCCCGCGGAAAATGTTTTCTTGAAAATTACTCTTAATTAGTTGAAGCAAGTCACAAAGTTAAGAATTAAGATGGTTGTAAGGAAAATAACTTTCATTCAGAAGTGAGGGGAGTCATTTTTTCCCTCTTGATGAACGTGGAAAACATTTTCTAGTAACCAAATACCAGAAATGACATTTTCATGTAAAACATTTTTCTAGAAAAATCTTCTATTTTAGGCCTTTTCTTGTATTTGGAGGTTAGTCTTTGATTATATTATATAATTCATGTATACCGGCTTGTAAAGATAAACAGTGAATCCAGCCTGCTATTGGTGTAAAGATCTTTTTTATCTTCAACTATATGTTTTTGGCAGGGAGTTTATTAAGTGGTGGGGGGAGCGTACCAAAACCTAATGCCACAGCTGAGGATTGGGTGAATATGGTAAATGAGTTCCAAAAGGCTGCTCTGTCTTCTCGCCTTGGTATTCCTATGATTTATGGCATTGATGCAGTTCATGGCCATAATAATGTCTACAAAGCTACAATCTTTCCTCACAATGTTGGGCTTGGTGTTACCAGGCAAGTCTCTCTCTCGATCGACACTCTCTCTCGATATATATATATAAATAATAAGCCGTTATTTGAAATTCAGACGCTTTCTTTGTTATTCATGCTTTCATTACTATCTGCGCACAAGGTATTAAGCGTGTCACAGGAAATCTGTGTTCGGATTAGAGTATAAAGATGCTTGAATATAGCTGATTCCTTGTCAATCTTTGGAAAACTTATGATCAAGAAACTGTTCTAGGCATTAAGATTAGCTAAATTCCGAAAAACGGAAGTATATGCCATAATGTTCTTCTTGTAGCCTATGTTCCTCCATTGTCCATTAATAGTTAACGCCTGAGAAAACGTTCTATGGGGCTTGTAGTCTCATCTATATCGATATCTGAATGCTCTGTTGTATCTCTTATAATTGCAAAAATGAATTACGTTAGTTTATTTCTTTATGATAATTGACTTCGAAGGACTATGAAGCTTTGGTTCAATCCTAGAATCCTTTCGTTTTCATCCATCTGAGTTCAAACTTTTGGTCATTTTGACACAGGGATCCTGATCTTGTGAAGCGGATCGGGGCTGCAACAGCACTTGAAGTTAGAGCAACTGGAATACCATATGCTTTTTCTCCATGCATTGCAGTAAGTTAATATAGCTGACACTTCTAGCACATAAAGGTGCGTTGTTTTTACATATTTGATTTACTAATAATTTTTTTTATGGTAGATATGTAGAAACCCGAGATGGGGTCGTTGTTACGAAAGCTACAGCGAAGATCTTAACATTGTGCGAAGCATGACAGAGATCATTCCTGGTTTACAGGGAGATTTGCCGGCTAACATGAGAAAGGGAACACCCTTCGTCGGTGGAAAGTATGAATCTTTGTTATTTCCTTTTCATCAAATGATCTATTCAAGATTCTTTCGATTATCTGCTTTATTTCTAAGAAATTTCTGCCAAATCAACCTATACTGACGTTTGTATTTGTTTCCCATATTTTGGTCAATTGAACTATTCAATTGGTAAATTCAATTGGTAAAGGACAAAGGTTGCAGCCTGTGCTAAGCACTTTGTGGCAGATGGTGGCACTGTGAATGGAATCGATGAAAATAATACAGTAATCGACTCAAAAGGATTATTTAGCATCCACATGCCTGCATATTACGATTCAATCATTAAGGGTGTCGCAACAGTGATGGCATCTTACTCGAGCTTGAACGGTGTGAGGATGCATGCCAACACACATCTGCTCACTGGTTTCCTTAAGAAGAGACTCAACTTCAGGGTAAGAATGATTAGCTCACAGATTTAACTTAATACAGTGATAATGTAAAAAAATTACACTATCAGAGTTATTTACCCTTTCTAGTAGCTTTTTCCAAGTTAATAGTCTCACATTTTGTGGACGATCACTTGTAACTGTCTTTTGGATGACCTGATAGAGTAAAAAATCTTTAAACTGTCTCTGCATATTTGGTTTGACATTCAGTAGGTTAAGGTGAATGACGGATGTATCCAAATATATAGCTCTTTTGGCCTGTATATTTCAGGGCTTTGTCATTTCAGATTGGGAAGGTGTTAACAGGATTACTAGCCCGCCGAACGCTAATTACACATATTCAGTTGAAGCAAGTGTTATGGCAGGAGTTGACATGGTTAGTATGTTGATGATTGTTGATATGTTAATTAAGTACAATTTTTAGTTGCTCATTTATGTCTGTTTTGTCCATGAATAGATTATGGTACCGGAGAACTATACAGATTTTATTGGCAATCTGACTTACCTCGTGAATAAAAACGCCATTCCCATGAGCAGAATTGATGATGCTGTAAAGCGTATACTAAGGGTTAAGTTTGTCATGGGACTCTTTGAGGAACCATTGGCTGATCTTAGCTTGGCACAACATTTGGGTAGTCAGGTACAAAATGCTGATATGCTATCTCACAAGAATGTTTCATTTAGTTACAATTTTTTGTTTTCGCATTAGAGTTAATATGCTTGAACATGTTTCTACAGGAACATAGAGAATTGGCAAGGGAAGCAGTAAGGAAATCACTTGTGCTTTTGAAGAATGGAAAGAAACCTGAGCAACCATTACTTCCCCTTCCGAAGAAAGCGCGAAAAATACTTGTTGCTGGAGCTCATGGAGACAATTTGGGTTACCAGTGTGGAGGCTGGACAATTACATGGCAGGGTGTTCCTCGCAATAATCTCACAATTGGTATGTTTTGTTCCTATTCTGTCATTTCGACTAAGACTTTTCTGCATCAATAAGATACTACATTACATGAATCCTTCATTTGCCTTGACGTACCTTGTCAAACGTGTTCCAGTACTGGATGGGTCTATATCTAATCCATTCTTTTTGCCAATCCTACTAAAGAAAGATTGTTTCTCTTCATAAAACTATATGAAGTAGAACCGATATTGATTTCTTTTCCTACTCATCCCTCACCTCATTCAATAATTACTTTTGATCCAGTCGATTGGAACCAATAGAATAGGGTCTACAAGAAACAACTTCTCTACCCCACAAAGGTAGGGGTAAGGTCTGCATAGACCCCACCCTCCCAGACCTCACTAGTGGGATTACAGTAGGTGTGTTGTTTTCGTGGATAATTGATAGGAACCAATAAGAAAAGACAATTTCCTTAAGATACACCAGATCCTTCTCGGTTATTGATAGAATAATAGACCTACCATTTCTTGAAATCTCTCTTTTGATTCAAGATCGTAGCATAACGTGTCTTGTACGAGATAAGTAACCATTATTAAGATCAAGTAGTACTGAAAAAGTTGTTCTGCATCATGTGTGAAGTCAAACTGACACATCTCTAAATCTTACAGGAACAACCATCTTAAAGGCTATCAAGAATACTGTTGATCCTACAACTCAAGTAGTATACAATGAGGAGCCGGACACTAACTTTGTGAAGTCAAACAACTTCGACTATGCTATTGTAGTTGTTGGTGAACCTACATATGCTGAGATGTACGGCGATAGCTCAAATCTCACAATACTTGATCCTGGTCCTAGCAATATACAAAACATTTGTGGGTCAGTGAAGTGTGTTGTAGTTGTCATCTCTGGTCGTCCTGTTGTGATCGAACCATATGTCGAAAAAATGGACGCGCTTGTGGCTGCTTGGCTTCCTGGTACTGAAGGGCAAGGTGTTGCTGATGTTCTGTTTGGTGACTATGGATTCACTGGCAAACTCGCACGTAATTGGTTCAAGAGAGTCGATCAGCTACCAATGAACGTTGGAGATCCACACTATGATCCTTTGTTCCCCATCGGATTCGGACTCACAACTCAGGCAGTGAAAGGAAACTAGAAAAACATGATTCAAATGAAGTCATTTTTTTCAAGAAAAGCTTCATAATATATGGTTAAGAGCTCTTGGTAAACTAGAAAGCAAAAGAGGAAGAAAGAAAGAGCAAACTTATCATAAAATCCAGTATTGTGTTATTTTCTTATCCATTTTGTTGTAAATGTATTGCTCGAGGTTCATATAAATAATATGGCTATGCAATATGTTTCTTTTATATACACGTTGATTCAGTTGTAGGTTTTGGTAGTGTGCTTCTGAAGTTGAAAATATTGGCAGGGTCATGACACTCTAATATCAAAAAAAACTAAGACACCCAAAGGATGGTTCCAAACAATTAAACCTAAAATGTTTTTATGCTGTAATCTTATTTTTGTTGTTGGTAATAACCGTGAAATATTACCATAAAAAACAAGAACAAAGAAGTTTGGTTTCCACCCCATGTCTGGTATCAGAATCAAACTTTTCTTTTTTTGGTTTCCAAACAATGTCCCAATATTTGAGTTGGGACCCGGTGCTCACACATTGTAGGGTCCGTTTCTGTCAACAAGATATTTTTTATTCTCAATGACTCATATCCAAGACCTCTTGTTAAAGGAAGAAGGATCGTAAATCCCACCACAAGTTATGTTGGTGTAAAATAAAAGTTTAATATACCTAAAGAGCACTAAAATGTCTAGATCACCTTCTACGAAGAGTGTGCCCAAACTCCTATATTGAAGAATCAATTTATGTGATACTTTTTTCTTTTTTTTGGAATTCAAACTTCTAAACTTTGATTGTGTGCTTAAATATAAAATCTCCATATTTTTTTCATATAAAATTTACATATTTGAAAATTACATTAAAAGTACTATAAGTTGCAATAATTAATAATTTAAAATATCTATAAGAACATATGAAAAATTATGATCAAAGGATAACTCGTTTGACTATTGAAATTCGAACACAATAACATAATTCAATTGAGACGAGTTAGTATAATATAAACATTCTAAGAAAGAAAATTTGCAAAAAATCCATGAAATAAATGACGAACTCCATTATACAAATGATAAGACATGGCTAAGGCAGTAATCTCGACATAGATTAGGATGACCTTTGATAAATAAAAGAAGAATTGGTAGAAATTCTCATAGTGAAGCAAATCAAACCTATTTTCAGACAAAAAAGATAAAAAAGAAAACTATAGTGGCTAGAAAAGCTCAGAAACTGAAAACGTCGAATTCATTGAGACTTATATTATAAATACAAAGATGAGGAGATAAGGAACGAAGAATATTCATGAATCAAAAAGATTTATGTTCATTCGCGCTACTCGTGTTCTCTGCGAGCTGAGCAGTATACCAAAAAAACAAGCGACCGTCTTACTTAAGCAATTCAAGTGTTAGAAAATTTTGAGACCCCCAAAATTAAGGGGCCTAAAGCAATAAGTTTTAACTGGTTTATGCTTCAGCCAGCCTTGATCTGAGCCCCCGCCACCGCCAAACTCCTACTTCCCACCCCACTCTTGAGAATTTTTTTATTTTTTTGGCTTATTCAAACACTAAAAAATTAAGTCACTTGCTTTTTAAAAAATAATTTTTAGAATAATATTGTGGAGAAAATATTTTTCTTCATAGCAAATACATCCACGGTAATAGAGTAGCCTGATGCATTAAAGCTCTTGTTATATACGAGGTCTGAAAAAAACTGAATAATAAGAGTCTATTATATACGATCTTATGATATTCCTCGATGATTGCATTAGAGCTTCCAAAGGGTTTTATAATGGTTCTCAAGATCTCAACTACTCCAACTAATGTCTTGTTGGAATTTCAAAGCTCAAAGAAGACTACAGCGAAGAAGAAGAATAAATGGATATGCTGAGCAAAGAAAAGAAATTGAGGAACATGATACAAATTAAAGTCACATGTAGAAGAACCCACGTAAAGAAAAGTTTCACAATTCCTTTTTGTAAATATATTTTTCTTCTTTTATTTTATTTTGTATTTAATTAGATATACATGAGTTGTTATCAACCAATAGAAAAATAGGTAGATGTATAGTTTGATTACACTTGGACTCTTTTTCAGCTGTATAAGTACATGTACAGAATACAAAAGTAAGGAAAATGGAAGTATAATTTCCTTCAATTCTCTTTATTTTCTTCATGGTATCAGAGGAAGTTGTTTAGTTTCTCTTCATTTCTTGTTCTTCTTTTAATTTTGTCTTTTCGCTTCTGTTTTTCCAATGAAAATTGATGAATCATCTGGAAGTAAGAGTACTAAATCCACAATAATGGATTCCAGTAATCTTTACTACCTACATTCTTCAGATTATTCAGTCATGAACTTGGTTAATTCTACTTTTGATGGCAAAAGGTACGGAGGCTGACGTAGGTCTGTCCTCATTGCCTTATCCACCAAAAATAAGCTAAGTTTCATTGATGGATCTTATGTCGCACCTTCTGTTGATGCTCCAGAGTTTAAACTTTGGAGTAGATGCAACGACATGGTCCTATCTTGGCTTCTCAACTCTCTCTCAAAAGAGATTTCTGACAGTGTGATCTATTCCAAGACTGCCAAAGACCTTTGGACAGACTTGAAAGACAAATTTGGTCAGTCAAATGGGGCAAAATTATACCACCTGCAAAAAGAACTAAGTGACTTGGTTCAAGGTTCTAGTGATGTAGCAGGTTATTTCACAAAGATCAAAAGACTTTCGGATGAACTAGACACTTTAAATACTAATGTATGTTGTGATTGTGTCTGTACTTGTGAAGGAAAAGTTAAAATTATTAAGTCTATGCAAAATGAAAGATTGATCCATTTTTAATGGGTTTAAAATTGACCCTTATTCTCACATTAGAGGAAATATATTGATGGCCAATCCTCTTCCTAATGTTAGCATGGCTTACTCACTTTTAATCCAAGATGAAAAACAAAGAGAAAGTTATGTTAATAATCAATATCTTAGAGTCTTTCTCTTTTTGGGTTGTTAATAAGGCTGCAGGGAATCAAAAATATGAAAATCATGATTATACAGGAAAAGGAAAAGTTGATTTAAAGAAGAATAACCTTGTTTGTCCTTATTGTAAGAAGTTGGGACATACTATAGACAAGTGCTACAGGATTGTGGGCTTATCAGATTTCAAGTTCACCAGGTCCAAGAAAATTCAAGGAGCAACTCATAGCAATGCAGTCATAACAGAGCCCCCCTCCTTCACAAGGTTTTTATGCACATGGAACAAATGAAAATCAGCAGCTCTCACCAGAACAGTTCACTCAACTTCTACATATTCTCCAACAAGTGAAAATTTGCCAATCAGAGGATACACCCTCAGATGTTACTGCCAACAATGTTGCGTGTTCTGGTATAACTAATCCTGCTTATCAATTTCTTTCTTGTTTTAGTCATATCAAATTCAACTCCTGGATCATAGATTCAGGGCATCAGAACATAAGGCTTTTGATGTTTCTTTTTTTTTCTAATCTCACTCCTTTTGTCACACCTTTAACAGTAAATCTACCTGACTCACAAAAGGTAAAGGTTACTCGTAAAGAAAATGTTCAAATCTTGCCAAATTTGATTTTACATAATGTTCTTTTTGTTTCAAAATTCAATTATATTCTTCTTTATGTTGAGAAATTATGCCTTCAATATAAATGCATACTATTTTTCTCTTCCACTGGTTGTTTCTTACAAGCTCCTTCAATGAAGAGGCCACTGATTCTTGGTGAAAGTCATAATGATCTCTATCTGCTCAAGTCCAACTCCACAACTCCTAAGTCTTGCATTCAAGACATCTTCAATATTCCAGCTTTACAAAGTTCAACAATCTTTCCTAATTTAATAGTTTCTTCTTTTTCTAGTAATGTTTTAGGATCTAAGGTAGATCTAAATTTGTGGCATAAGAGATTAGACCACTTATCTTATTCATCAATGAAAAGAATAAAGTCAGTTATTTGAAATTTTCAATCTCATGCTAATTTACCTTGTGATATTTGTCTAATAGCCAGACAAACTAAAATACTTTTTCCTTCAAGCGTTATTTCTATCAAAATCTTTGAATTAATTCACATAGATATATGGGGTTCATATAAAACTAGCACATACGATGGTTTCAAATATTTTCTTACTATAGTTGATGATTTTCGTAAAGGAACTTGGACATTTCTTTTGACTTCCAAGAGTAATGTTTTTCCCATTCTAAAACACTTTTTTAGTATGGTAGAAAAATAGTTCAATACTAAAGTTAAAATAATCATATTTGATAATGCTTTAGAATTAGGTACTAGTTCCATCATTTCAGACTTCTTCAAAACTCAAGGAATTTTACATCAAACTTCTTGTGTCGTAACTCCCCAACAAATGGAATAGTAGGAAGAAAGCATAGACACCTATTGGAAACATGTAGGGCTCTTATGCATCAATCACAAGTCCCTACTTCTTGCTGGAAAAATTGTCTTCTTACTTCTACTATTTTAATAAACAGATTTCCATCAAGAGTACTAAAATCCACCACTCCTTACGAAGTGCTTCACAAAACTAAACCATCCTTTAATTTTTTAAGAACTTTTGGATGTTTATATTATGTTTCAACTTTTTCCGCTCATAGGGAAAAATTGGAACCTAGAGCTGTCAAAGGTATATTTTTGAGATACCCTACTGGAAAAATGGGATATATAAAGTCATGAGTCTTCTTACAAGAAAAATTATTTATTCAAGGGATGTAGTTTTTCATGAGAATATATTTCCCTATTCTTCTCCATCTTCTTCTATTCCTATTTTCCCACAAAATTCTAATTATTTTCACTATACTAGCGATCCTATTACCACGCCAATTTCTCCTTTAAAACCTCCTGCAAAGGGCCTTGAACCACTGAATTCATCTCTTGTTCATACTTCATCTTCTAGTCCTACTCTATCGTCGCTGGGGAATGCAACTCCTAGTTCTCTTTCTCCTACAACTCCACTTCTTCCTAGTTCACACACCGATACTATTCCTACTGTTAATAGAACTTTATTGAAAGAAAGAAAGGCTAAGGTTTACAATATAATCTGAAAAGCATAAAAACTAACTAAAACAAAAGTAGGCTATATATATACATAGCCAATAACCTAAAGGTCCATAAACTAAAGGCCCAATAACATATGGGCTAACATCCCCCCTCAAACTCACAATGCAACAGCAATAAGCATTGAGAGTTTGTCACACAAAAAACGAAATCGAGACGCCGACTGAGCCTTCGTAAAAAGGTCAGCAATCTGCAAAGACGATGGAACAAAAGGAAGCGATATGGTCCCGAGCTGTAAATGATGACGGGTGAAGTGACAATCAATCTCAATGTGCTTCGTACGCTCATGGAAGACAGAATTCTTTGCAATTTGTACCGCACTTTTGTTATCACAATGCAGGGGAGTAGGCATAGAAATGTGAACCCCCATATCTGCAAGAAGCCAACGTAACCAAATAATCTCACATGTAGTCACAGCCATAGCACGATACTCAGCCTCCGTGGAAGATCTAGAGACAACATCTTGTTTCTTGCTCTTCCACGAGATTAAAGAGTCTCCAAGAAACACACAAAAACCAGTGGTGGATTTACGATCATTGCGATCTCCATCCCAATCAGCATCACTATAGGCTCGCAACTCGAGAGATGACGTCGAGGGAAACAAGAGATTCTGAAACTGAGTGCCACGAAGATACCTTAGAATACGAAGTACAGCTCCCCAGTGAACAGAAGTAGGAGCAGTAACAAACTGGCTAACAACATGAACTGCATGTGCTATATCTGGACGAGTAACCGTAAGATAAACCAAACTACCCACAATAGTCCGATAAAGACTCGGATCTGATAATGGAACACCATCACTAGGAGAGTAACGTGCATTGGTTTCAAGGGGAGTATCTACAGTCCTGTTGTCAGAAAGACGCGCCCGTGTAAACAAGTCAGATATATACTTAGTCTGAGAAAGAAGATACCCTTTCTTAGACTGAGCCACCTCAATACCCAGAAAATAACGCAGCAAGCCCAAGTCCTTCATTGCAAATCGATGAGCCAAATCATGCTTCAATAACTCAATACCACTATGATCATCACCAGTAATAATCATATCATCTACATATAAGGACAATAGAATTCGCCCTGCACTTGTACATCTAACAAACAATGCTGAATCATGGTTACTCGGGACAAATCCAAGGGAAGTAATAACAGTGGAGAATTTCTCAAACCAAGCACGAGGGGCTTGTTTGAGACCGTATAAAGCTTTTCGAAGCCGACAAACTTCACCTGGCTGGTGGTCAATACCTGGGGGAGGAGTCATATAAACTTCCTCGTGGAGATCACCATTCAGAAAAGCATTCTTGACATCCATCTGAAATATCTTCCACTGTCGAACGGATGCAACAGCAATCATAGTGCGAACAGTCGTCATCTTTGCTACGGGGGAAAAAGTCTCCTCATAATCCATACCATATTGTTGTGAGTACCCTTTTGCCACAAGTCTTGCCTTGTATCGCTCAACAGACCCATCAGATTTTGTTTTTATCTTATACACCCATCGACAACCAATCGCATGCTTACCAGGTGGGAGAGTAACCAAATCCCATGTATGTGTATGATGAAGAGCAGCAAGTTCCTCAGCCATAGCATTCTGCCAAAGAGGATCAGACACAGTCTCTCTATACGACTCAGGTTCAGACAAATGATGTATGTTTGCAATAAAGGAAGCAAATGAGGCTGAATATGTAGAATAGGAAAAATCTGGCAGTTTGGTGGACTTACAAGGTCGAGTAGACCTCCTCAGAGGTGGTGGGTCTCCAGTCTCAACAGTCGAAGGAGCAGACTCAGGCACAGGCGAGGCTGAAGCACTATCAGGTGGCACACCAGAAGGCATGGATGGATCCGGAACTGGAACCTCTATGTCAATCCCAAAGGGATCAATAAGCCGAATATCTGACTTTGTCACATCATGGGTTTTAGCTGGAATGGAATAAAAAGGAATATGTTCCAAAAAAGTGACATGTCGTGAAACATATAATTTCTGACTTACAGGATCATAGCAACGATATCCTTTTTGTCCAATACCATACCCCAGAAACACACATATAGCTGATTTTGACCCTAACTTATTTCGTTCAACATGAGGACGAAGAACAAAGCAAGTACATCCAAAAACTCGTAATGCAGAATAATTCGGCGGTTGACCATATAGTTTCTCAAACGGAGACATCCCTGAAGTCAATGCAGTAGGAATACGATTAATCACATATACAGCAGTTAGGACTGCTTCTCCCCAAAAAATACTAGGAACCTCTGCAGACAAAAGTAAAGAGCGTGTTGTCTCAACAATATGACGATGTTTTCTTTCTGCCAGACCGTTCTGCTCAGGAGTGTCGGTACACGATGACTGGTGTATGGTACCATCAGAGGCAAGTAACTGAGTGAAGTCATTAGAGGTATATTCACCCCCTAAGTCACACCTGAAACACTTTATCACAGCCGAATGTTGTGTTTTAACAAGGGCTCTAAAGTTGTTGTAAATGCCAAAGAAATCAGATCTGCGTTTCATAAGATACACCCAGGTATAACGAGTATAGTCATCTATAAACGAAACATAATAGGTCGATCCACCCTTAGTGGATACTGGCGCTGGTCCCCATACATCAGAATGAATAATATCAAAAGGAGCAACAGAATAAGACACACTTTTATTAAACGGTAAGGCAGAAAATTTTGCCAGTTTACAACCACTACAATCTGAAATATCACTAGTGTTCACATGACCCAAAGCACCACTAGAGACCAAAAAACGTAAACGTGAAACTGACACATGTCCTAATCTGGAATGCCAAAGATAAAACTGAGAAGACAAAGGACTCAAACGAAAAGAAAATAAATCTATGCTAGAGGCAGCAACTGCAGACACTTTGAGATTCTCCAAGACATAGAGTTCCCCCAACCTATGGCCGGTCCCAATCACCCTCTGAGTGTGTTGGTCCTGTATAACACAAACAGAATCAGAAAAAAACACCCAATTACCAGCCTTACACAACTGACTGACCGAAACAAGATTTAAAGCAAGTTTGGGAATGTAATAAACATCAGAGAGGACAATGTGAGGGGTAGTAACAGAACCAACACCCTCGACTGACATAGGTACAGCACTCGCGGACATAACAGAGATTGGTGAAATGGGTGACAAAGAACCAAACGATGACAAATGAGGGGACATGTGATGAGACGCACCAGAATCCAATATCCACAAGGAGGAAGGAATACCTGAGGTACTAGAAGAAACTGAACCCGAATGAGACATAGATGCTGACATGGCCGTAGGATTAGAAACGAAGAACTGTCTGAACTGTTCGAAAACCTGGGGATCCAACGCAGAAGGTGGCATAGTGCTAACAGACTCAACATCTACAGATGGTGCAGCAGCAGCGAACTGTGGAGGACGAGATGACCATGGAGGAGCACCAGAGGAGCGTGACGGAGACTTTTGCTGCCCATATTTCTGTTGCTGCCCAGATTGAGGCTGTTTGACCTTGTTAAGTAACAACGGACACTGAGCCTTCCAATGATTTTTCTGTTTGCAGAATGCACACTCATCAAATGCAACGTTAGGAGATTGTCGAGTCTGAGTACGTGGTGGCCTAGACTGATCAGTTGAAGCAGCAAACACGACAGGAGTAGTAGTTACTTTAGACCCTTTATCCACTTGAGACTTGATACGAGTCTCCTCTGCAATCAGTTCATGAACCACAGAATCAACAGTAGGGAGGGGAGATCGATGAAGGATTGTTCCACGTAGGCCCTCAAAGTCAGAACGTAGTGCCATCAAAAACTGAACCAAGCGTTGCTCTTCTCGTCTAGCAATGTACGGCCCAAAACCTTTTAACTCTGCAGATTCAGTAAGTGCCAATTGATCCCACAAATCCGACATGGCAGCATAAAAATCTTGAATACTGAGATCATGCTGTTGAAGAGCACGGATATCATACTCCAACTGGTACTGCTTAGCAAAATTAGACTGAGTGTACAGTCTTTCCAAATGATCCCAGACCTCCTTTGCTGTGTCATACTTAGCCAATTGCATACCAATTGACTGAGTTACAGAATTGTTGATCCAAGTGATAATCTTGGAGTTATTAGTTTCCCATAAGTCCACCAACAAATCAAAATTTTCAGTTTTATCATCGATAGGTCTTAGTTTTACTCCAGTGATATAACCCCACATATTCTTCCCACGAAGAAAATTCTTCATGACATAACTCCAATAGGCATAGTTCTTACCATCTAATTGAGTACTAATGGACTGGAGAGAATCATCCTTTCCAGTCATTGTAAACACAGCAACACACAAACAATTCAAAAAAACAAAAAGATGCAAAACCCTAGGTTGAACAATTCCGAACGAACAACAATGGCAGCAAGCAAAAGAACGAAAGACGAACAATACCAGACAGCAAACGAATACAGCAGCACCTCAAAAATTCGGGGCTCCGCCCCGAACCCCGGACGGGGGCGCGCTGCCCCCCGTACCCCCCAACGAACTCACCGCGGAGTTCGATCCGCGCAGTAGGTGCCTGCTACAAAATCTTCAACCAACAAATCAAAGGACATGGATCAAACTAGCTCTGATACCATATTAATAGAACTTTATTGAAAGAAAGAAAGGCTAAGGTTTACAATATAATCTGAAAAGCATAAAAACTAACTAAAACAAAAATAGGCTATATATATACATAGCCAATAACCTAAAGGTCCATAAACTAAAGGCCCAATAACATATGGGCTAACACCTACTTCTTTACTCCATCATTCAGCTTCTAAAGTCACTAGATCAGGAAGGACTCAACATAAGCCTGCTTATCTAAAAGATTTTATCTGTAATGCAGTATATTTTACTGTACTTACTGATACTTGTTTTGAAGCTCCTATTCAAACTCCTATTTTTCCCTCCTCTGCCCTATCCATTACTAATCAACAAATGTTAAACTCAATTTCTACTATTAAGGAACCTTTTAGTTATGTAGAAGCTTCTACGCATCACGGTTGGCAGGAAGCTATGAAAAGTGAGTTTGAAGCATTGATTTCTAATCACACTTGGAAGGTTATGGACTTACCAGTGGGACATAGAGCTCTTCTTTGAAAATGGGTTTACAAAGTCAAGCATAAGTCTAATGGATCCGTTGAGAAACTTAAGGCTAGACTTGTTATAAGAGAAGATATTCAAAGAGAAGGAATCAATTATACTGAGACTTATTCCCCTGTTGTTAAGATGACTACCATAAGATGTTTGTTTTCAGTAGCCGTTAAGATGAATTGGGGGATTTGTCAATTAGACGTAAACAATGCGTTTTTACATGGAGAACTACAAGAGTATTTTTACATGAAATTTCCCCCCAGAATGCAACCTACTAATCCTAATCTCATTTGCAGGCTTAGAAAATCGCTTTATAGTTTAAAACAAGCCTCGAGGCAGTGGTATGCTAGGCTCATAGCTGCGCTCAACTTCAAAGGTTATTGTTCTTCTTTGAATGACTATTCTTTATTTTTCAAACATACAGAGAATTCTATTTCACTTGTTGTTTATGTCGGTGATATTTTATTAACCGACAATGATCCTGTTGAACTCAATGCTCTTAAGTCATTTCTCAATGATGAATTTAAAATCAACGACCTCGGAGAGGTGTATTATTTTTTGGGAATAGAGGTTATCAGGGAAAATCATGGACTTATTCTTAGTCAAAGAAAATTTACCTTAGAATTGCTGGATGAATTTGATTCTCAAAAATCAGCTCATGTTTCTTCTCCTTTGGATCCTTCATAAAAATTAAAGACGGAAGAAGGTAAGTTATTAGCCGACCCAACAATTTATCGACGACTATTAGGTAAATTAAATATTCTCACTCATACCAGGCCATATTTATCTTTTGTTGTGAAACATTTGAGCCAGTATATGCAGCAGCCAAGACTTCCTCATCTTTTGACAACACTCAAGAGTTATTCGGTGCCTCAAATTAGCTCCTGGCCAAGGTTTATTTTTCTCAATTTCACCTTCGATTGAGCTCCTGGCTTTCTGCAATTTCGATTGAGTATCCTGTCTCAATTTCCGACGCTCTGTTTCTGGCTATTTCATTACTCTTGGGGGATCACCTATTTCATGAAAATTTAAGAAGCAATATTCTATTTCTTTCTCTTCTACCGAGGAAGAATATTGATCTATGAGGCGTGTTGTTGGTGAACTAACCTGGTTAGTAAGATTTCATCTTGATCTTTCTATTACTCCATCTCTCCCAATTACTTTTCACTCGGACAGTCAATTTGTCATCCACATCGTAAAAAATCCGATCTTTCATGAACGGACCAAACATGTGGAGATCAATTGTCACTTTGTTCGACAACAATACCTTGTTGGACTAATTTCTTTATCATTTGTTCCTTCATCCGCTCAATTTGCAGATCTCTCCACCAAACTCTTGTCAGGGCCTTCACATTTTTTCATCCTTCGCAAGTTGGGTGTCTCTGGTTTTTCCTCCAACTTGAAGGATGGTGTTGAAATTTCAAAGCTCAAAGAAGACTACAGTGAAGAAGAACAGAAGAAGAAATGAATATGTTGAGCAGAGAAAATAAATTGAGGAACATGATACAAATTAAAAAGTCACGTGTAGAAGATCCCACGTAAAGAAAAGTTGCACAATTCTTTTTTGTAAATATATTTTTCTTCTTTTATTTTATTTTTTATTTAATTAGATATATATGAGTTGTTGTCAACTAATAGGAAAATAGGTAGATGTATAGTTTAATTATAATTGGACTCTTTTTCAGCTGTATAAATATATGTACAGAATACAAAAGTAAAGAAAACAGAAGTACAATTTCCTTCAATTCTCTAAATTTTCTTCATATCTTAAGATCTTGGCTAGAATTCACAGCCAACCGGATACATTACAAATGTTTCAACAATTATTTATAATACATTGAAAGTGTGAAGATCCTTAAAAAAAATGATTTAAATTTTTTGTCCTTTCTTAAAAGTCTTTTCTGTAGATAAAATCATCTTTTCACTATTTTCCTCAAATTATTATTTAGTTATTATTAATATTAAAACTTTGAAATTAATTAAAATCTTTATTTGAGTTAGGAAAAAAGTTCTAAATCTCACCTTATATGTAATTTATTAATAAATTAAATAAATGAAAAATAATGTTGATTTGAATTGAAAAAAACAAATAAAAAAACATCCAAAGCAAAAAAGAGAACAAAAAAGGAAAATACATAAATGGAAAGAAAACTAAATTGAATTGAAAAGGAAGAAAGAAAACGTGTGGAGGAAAAAAAGGAAAAAAAAAAAGAAAGAAAAAAAGAAAAAAAGAAAAAAGAAAAACAAAACAAAACATAGAAAAAAAAAAATCACAAAGGCTAATTTATCTATAATTAAAAGTATGAAGACCATAGAAAAGTAATTTGAAAAAAATACTCCTAAAATAGGATTCTATTAAAAAAAATACTTATATAAATATTAAGATGCACGTTAAGCTATCGAAGAAATCGGTTTACTTATTGGAAAAATACGATTGATTCTTATCTAACTTGATTCGACTGCATGTGTAGATTGGTGGATGCTTAATTTCTAACCTTCAAATTCTTCACTATTTTTGTCAACATAATAGAATTTAAGGTGTGTGTATATATATATCTTCTTTGTTTTTATTCAAGTCATTCTTTAGGGTAAAAATTTTCGCTCAGACAAGAATTATTTTTATCAAAATTAAAGTTTTGTTATCACTATTGCATTATTTTGTTATAGTTTATTTAGAGGTGGTAGATGAATATCAGTCGACTTTGAGGAATTTTTTTAGGTAAAGGTTAGGTTAATTGTATTATTTTTATATCTCTGTTTTGAATTTTTTTTTGGTGTAAAGGTAGAGTTTAGTTGTAATATTTTGATATTTCTATTATCATATTATTTTGTTATAGTTTACAAGTGATAGATGAGTGTCAGACGTCTTTGAGAATTTTTTTGTGTAAAGATTAGATTTAATTATATTGTTTTGATGTTTCTATCATCGTATTGTTTTGTTGCAGTTTACAGGTGGTAAATGAATGTCGATTGACTTTCACAAATTTTTTTGATAAAAGTTAGGTTTAATTAAATAAATTCTCCAAAAGATGTTGAATTTAATTATTATATTCATCTTTATTATTTAATCAAATATCTTATTTAGTGTAACGTTTGAACTCAATAAAATGAAGTACACGTGAAGCGCGTACACCTAAACTAGTTTACTAAACGCATAGACAGCGCCCTTTTTGTAGTACAATATTTGATTATTGATGCGGATTAACATGTTAACCACAGAAATTTTTCAACACAACTTTAATGTATATTATATTTAGTGAATTCAAATTACAATTGAAAAGTGAAATACCAAGGCAATAGTGAGTGTGAAAAACAGTGAAAGAGAATGTTGGCTGAGAGTGAGAGGATTTCAAAAAGATATTTATCATATTGAAATCTAATCTACCAAGATCTTAGAATAATTATTGTAATTTACAATATTATGTCTATGATTCTTTCTCCATGGGTGTGTTTGTTTTTTAATTTTTTAATGTTTGGTTGCCTTAAATATTTTGGAAATATTTTTTAAATTAATTTATTTTCCTCAAATTTAAGGAAAACGAGAGAAAAATATTTTTTAAAAATCTTTTTCAACCCTTCTCTCAAGTTGAAATATTTATACAAATCTCAAAATCACTCATCCCCATCGCTCAAAAAAAAAAATATTTCAATTTTTTTCTTAGCTCATTCCTACTTCGACCCCCACCCCCTACCACCTCCAAAAAATTATTTATTTTAAAAAAAAAAAAATTTAAACTTTTTTGTTACCCCAACCCCTAACTCTACCACCGAAGATTAAATTTTTTAAATTTATTTTTTAAAATTTTTTTACTGCCCCACCCTCCCCCTTCCTTCCCCACTCCACCCTTCTTGTCCTATTCATTTTCATTGTTTTTTTGTAAAATATATATAAATACTTCTAGAAAAAATTTCTTACTTGCATAATGAACACAAGAATATAAGTAACAAAACAACTTATTTTTCTAGAAAATGTTCTCCGTACTCCATATCGAACACACCCTAAGAAAATTATTTTCTGAGATCAAAACTTATTTTTCTAAAAAGTATTTTCTTTTCTTTAGCTAAACACTAAAATATATTTTAAAAAATAAAATTATTCATCAATCAAACATTAGAATAAGTGAAAAAATAACTTATTTTTCATAAAAACATTTTCCTTCATAGCAAAAACACCCTTTATGTAAAATATATGATTTTGTATAATGTATAATACCAGATTTTTCATGAAATTTAGATAATTATACTCCACAATCACCTATGTATATAAAATCATGTATATGACAGTAGAAATATATAAATAAAATTAGAGAAAAGACTCAATGGATATTTAAATATCTCCTTCAACAATTTTAAGTGAAATTAATACCTGCTCAAAAATATAAAACCAATTTTATAGGCTGTGTTTTACACTTTCCACCATATCAGCAGCATATTAGCAATTGATCAAGCTTTAAATAATTATTTTTCATTCTTTTTGTTGTTTTTTCAACTGTTCTTTTTATTTTTTTCATTCTTTTTTGTAAAACCAATTATTCATCACGATCTACATCGACTGTGACAATTTGTTCGTCACTCGTCATATCATCTTCCACAATTTCACTTAAAACTTGCACAAACTTCAATGTGAATTTTCTCTGAAACTTTGACAATTTGATTCACCAACGAAGATGAGATACGATATGCAACAACAGAAGATTTCGTATTTTTGGACGGATTTCATAATTGTGATTTTCATTATTGATTGGAATTTTATTTTTCAGTGACTGCTCGATCAACCCTGTTCATTAAATAAACATGAAAGGAAATTGATTTGCTAAATAGTCAATTTAATGTAAGGTGTACTAATTTCTGAATTTTGTTTCTTTAAATTTCTGAAATCGTAACCCAAAAATGGAGGAAGTTATGGGCTGCAATGGTGAATAACTGCATTGGGGAAGAAAACAAAATAATTAAAAAAAATAATAATAAATTAAAAGAAAAGTGGGAGTATCTATCACAAAATATATGAATTTACCTAATTAAATGAGGGTTTAAGTTATCAATAGCATCTTAAAATTGTCCATAAAATTTACTTAGATACATCAACTCAACTTTATATCTATTAAGCACCTCAATAACTTCAAATGGGAATTACTTGAACACTTTTTGCTGACATGACTCAATGAATGCAATACACTGCAAAGTGGCGCGTGAGAGATGTTTTTTTACCAAATTTTCTTTTTTTTCGCTGTTTTCTCCATTTTATTTCTTTTCAAGCTGAAAAATCATCTTTACCGAAAAAAATAGAGATCACTATCCAAATCTTATATCCCCACACCTACTCCTTCCATTATTCTAAAACAATTTCTTCCCAAATAAACAAAAACTAAAAAAGAAAGAAATAGAAGATGAACAAATTTTCTCCTTTTTTTTTCGTTATCTTCTTCATTTTAATGCCACCATTTTCTTTTTTTTTTTTCGTTATCTTCTTCAAGATGAAGAACAATCATATGCCACCATCTTTGTCGGAAAAAATAAAGATCACTATCCAAATCTTATATTCCCACCCCCCACATGTCCCATTATTTTAAAAAATCTTCTTCCAACTAAACAAAAACTAAAAAAGAAAGAAAAAGAAGATAAAGAATAAATCTAAAACAAAATGAAAAAAGGAACATATTCTTAAAAAGACCACAATTTTAAAGGGGAAAGAAAAAAAGAGATAAGGAAAGAAAGATGGAGGATTCACACTTAGGTATTGTTAAAAGCTTTACTTTTTCCAACTCAATTTGTTTCTTGATTATTAGATGAAAACACCAATTCTTTAATTTTCATAATTTGTCAATTTTGTCAATTGACAATAGATAATTTGTCATTTTTTATGTTAAAGATTGGTACTTTTTGTGGGCTTGCTCAATGAATTTTTTAGTGATTTTTGTGTTGAAATTTTATGCTATTGTTGAGCTTGAAATGGAAAAGATAGCTCCGATCGATGAAAAAAAGGTGACAGTGATAGGGGTGGGGGTGATGAATGAAGGTGGCAATAGAGGCAGGATGACACGACCCAAATCAGAGTCTTGTCGTAATGGGCATCTCACGCCGAACAAGGATCGGAGATCACCCCGTTTCCCAAGTCAACCAACCAAGCATGTACCCTGAGTCGATGAATTTCGAACATATAGCAAGATAGCGTGTTTAACAACACTAAAACCTAGGGTAGGTTCACAATCGTGACCAATCCAATCGAGTCCGACCGTTCGGTACCAACCAAACATCCATAACCAAAATCGAAATAATAACCAAGTCCATAACCAAATCATTCCATAACATAATATGATAGGATAGAACAATCATAACTGTAGTAATATAGTATCAGCCCCAACACCAATGCCAATACTAAGGCTAACACCAATACCGATCCATACCAGTCCATAGCAGTTCCACAAAGTCTTTATTCGAATGTAAAATAATATTCGATCGGGACATGCCCCCGATCATGGCCAAGACCGATGTTCAAAAATGAACCAATGAAAAACATAAGAATTCAAAACAAGAAATAGAGTCTTCTGAAGTATGGAAGCTCACCACTTCAAGTCAACACAAGCTGTATCTGAAGTCCAAATCTCTAAGTCAAAGGTGTAGTATGACCAACACTTGCATCGCAAGGGGATACAACATCGAAGACGGTTAGCGGTTGGAGCGCTAGCATATAACTCAGTATAAGGATAAAATAATGTCAACAGTTCAATACCAGTCAATCAATGCATGTAACTATTGCAATACATACATACATATATATATATATATATATATACATACACACCATGTCGAGATAGGGAACAAGATTAGCATGAACTTTAAAATCATTAATCTGCGTTGTGTAGCATGACTGTCCTAGAATAAGGCACCCACGAGCTATATGGGCCCAACTCTTTCTTAGCTGGAAGGACCCAATACGTGTAACTGAATGAACTAGATAATCCAAAATCGTACATGCCTAAATAGGGGACTCGAACCTTCCGGCATAATCAAGGTGACTCAAGCACCAATATATGTAGTGAGGGGGACTCGAACCTCCCATTCATATATTCATTCTGGGGACTCAAATCATCCGGTCATAATACATCCGCACCGACTAGCACATTTTTCAGTGTTAGTTCTTCGGACTCTACTTTTACGGTCTGGCTACACATCCCACCATTAAGCCCAATTAAAATCATCATTCCACATACATAATTATTAAGTTAATTACTTAACAAAGGCATTTTGCTGGTATCGTCATACCAATACTACTTGCAAGTATACCATATGCCGTGATCATTATTAATCAATTATTCGTTCAATTGACTTGGGACTCGAACCCATCGTCTAACGAAGACACTTATTCAATTCATAATTTAGGGACTCGAACCAATTGCCTAATAAAGACATAATTCATGTTAATGTTTAGGGACTCAAAATTATTTGACAAATTGAACTACCAAGGTTACCATTTAGTTCTTTACATGGCCAACAAGGTTTTTACAAATCATTTACCAACCATTCATATTCATTAAGCCAAGCCTTGGTTAAAAATAACATTATCATGTGACTAATCATTCTCTTAGACATTTTCACAAACACATTGAGGGATTGCATTTATCAAGACCAAAACCAAAGTAAAAGATATTCAATTTAGGATAATCCATGACTCAATTACTATATCACAATTACAAAGCACCACATGTGCAAACCATTATCAAAATCATGCATAAACACAATTTAAACTAAAAGTAAACAATACTCAACAATATGCATCAAAATCCTCAACATTGATTTTCAAAACTACCATTTATGAATTATAATCAAGCTTTAAAACACATGAAGTTTATGAACTAAAAATGAGGAAAGAGTCACATGCCTTATACTCAATAATTCACGGAGGAATTCTTAGTCTTTAAGACTCTAGATGGCTTCTTTGATGAACCCTAGCCCCAATCTTGTTAGAGAAGTTTAGAGAGGATTTTGGAATGTTTTGTTCTCGTCCAAGTGAAAAATTAAGGGCTAAACAATTTTATAAGTCGTGGATCATAAGGTTTTATGGGGTAGAAAATGTCTGAAATATCCCTAGCTTAAAACTGAAAATTTACTTGCAGGAGGATACAACCTATCCTACTCAATCCATATCCCAAGGTACGAATGATACCCAATCTCGTACCCTAGGCCTCACCTTAGACCCCTAGACTGGTCAACATACGACCCTACATGACCAACTCATATCTTAACATACGAGTGATATCCTATAACTAGTACCCCAAGGAGAATCCACTAAGCTAAGTGTAGAGCATCATACGACCCAACCACATATGACGTGTATACTATCATACAACTTGTATGATCCTAGTCGTACCTTGGACATAAACCAAATCAAACTCACTGATAAACATACGAGAAGGGGGGCCCTAAGTCGTACCCAAGCATACGACTAGTATGCTCTAACTGTATGTTATCCAAAGACTCAAACTTAGAGAATTTTTTTAAGGGGCAAAAGTCAAGGTGTTTCACTGGCGGGCGGAGAGCCAATGAATTAAGGTGGTGGTATTTGGGGGGCGGGGGGTTAGTTAGGTTTGGATTTAAATTATAAATATTTTTCTTTTTTGACTCATAAATTTTTTAATATTTTTTTAATTCATCCGCCACATGTCCTTTTTTAATTGATCTTTTTTTGAGACGTTAGGTGAGTGTGATACACATATTTTATACTTGTGGCTGATTATAAAAAATATGTCTAATTTGTACACATTTTGAGTGGTTTGAGTGTTCAATAGATTTAAGGTTAAGTTGAGGTGTCTAAGTAAATTTTGTGGAGAACTTTAGGGGGCTATTGATGACTTAAGTCATTAAAGAAAGTTAATATTATATATATTATACTTATATACAAGAAAAATCACACATTTTAATAGTCCTTATAAGGACTTTTTAGATATTTCACTTCTTTGATAAAACAAAGTTGCTACACATGTTAAAAGTTAAAATTATATATAAGTTTAAAAAAAAGTGGGAGTATTTGTCACAAAATATATGAATTCACTGAATTAAAAAAAGTGAATATTATATATATTATACTTATATATAAGAAAAATCACACTTATTGATAGTCGTTACAAGAACTTTTTAGATATTTCACTATATGAATTTACTTAATTAAAGAAAGTTAATATTATATATATTATACTTATATGCAAGAAAAATCACACATTTTGATAGTCCTCAAAAGGACTTTTTAGATATTTCACTTTTTTGATAAAGCAAAGTTGCTACACATGTTAAATTTATAATATATTAATGACGTTTTTTTCTTATATATTTTCATTTTTAACCCCCCCCCCCCCTCCCCCCTCCCTCCTCCTTTTTTTTTGTTAACACCATCTCCACTTGGTCTTTTATAATTGATTTATTTTTGTTATTTATTAAATTATCTTTTAATTAAAACTTCTTTTATTTATTAAAAAAAAATCTCTTTAGGTCAAAAAAATTATGTCAAAATAACCTTTAATACAAAATTAAAGTTTGCAATAATTTTTGTTAAAATATTGTCTAAATTTTTTTAAAAAAATATATAAATATTAAATAGAAAACTTAATAAATAATATCTTGTATTTATTATTTTTCTTAGTGGACAGAAAAAAATAAGTCAATAATTAAAATGGGATGAAAAATTTGTTCTTTAAGGGGAATGTAAGATAATAAATATGACAATTAAATAAGTATTGTATTGCTACAATTCAATTATTATTTAATATCCTTAGTTATTATTGTTAAGTTAATTTGTGTTAAGGCTCTAAATTAATTTTATAATTATTTTAACAAATTTAAAGTCATAGAAATATTTATTATGTTAAATAATTCTATACGAATAAAAAAAAAGAATTTTTCAAAAAAAAAATTCATGTGAAATTATGAGTAAAACTAAAACTTAATAAATATTAAAATAAATTTATTTTATCTATATTAACTAATTCATAAAAGTATCGATATTTTTTTATTTATATTTTCGGCAATTCGTAATTATTTATATACTTTAAATCATGTTATGTTATAAAATATCTAATTCTCCAACAATACTTTATTTCTCAAAAATAATATTCTAATTTAAATTATTCAATTATATGATTATGAACTTAAATAATTATGAATACTTATTAGAAAGATATGTTTAATATTTCATTAAATAATATTAATTACTCCCTCCGTTTAAAAAAGAATAACTTATTTTTCTTTTTAGTCCGTTTAAAAAAGAATGATTCCTTTCCCTTTTTTACAATACTTTAATTTCAATTTTCCACATGGCATGTTTAGAACCACAAGATTAAAGGGCATTTTGGTACATTTGATACAACTTTAATTTAATGCCACAAGACTCAAAAGTCTTTTTTATTTTTTTAAATTTTGTGTCAAGTCAAAGTAAATCATTCTTTTTTAAATAGAGGAAGTGTAAGATAAAAAATCTAATATAAATTAATATTCTATCTTTGCATCTTGAATTTGGATCCTGACTTAGCACAAACGTGAGTGGAACTAGCATTTAATATAAGTGAGAGTCCTTAATTTTCATCGTCCTCACAGCTACAGGGGTATCATGAGGTGAAGCTGCAAAACTGCTATACGTGGAGTTATTGCCTTTTCCTTGCATTTCTTTGTTTTTTTTTTGGTCTACATTCATTTGGTAAGAGTTTTTGTTTTTTTTTGGTTTTTCATCTGGTGTTTAGTGTTCATATTGGAGCCTCGATTAATTTGGATCGCGCATTGTAGGGCCCATTAAGGTGGCAGCGCTCCCAATAGAGTATTCTCCGTACCCAAGGTCGAACCCTAAACCTCTGATTAAGAGTGAAACAACCCAATCCACTGTATCACAATCCATGTTGGTCATTTGGTAAGAGTTAAGACTTAAAAGACCAATCCCACCTGAAGCTTAATAATTGATTTGTAGTGTGACTTTTTGTGGATATCTTGTCTCTTTTTAGGTTGCGGATTATATTATTTGCCTTATACGCATTGGTAAGCTTAGTCAATTTTAGGGGCAAATTAAGGAATTATAGAAATTAGTTCATTACATTTTCTTTTTAATTAAAGAGAAGGCTAATATGAATATGTAAAGAATGTTAACTTTTTATGAAGGAAAGATTAAAAATGTCGTTAAGTTATGCAAAATTAAATTAAAAACTTTAATTAATAGTTTAGTCCAAAAAAACACCCCTAATATTAATAGTGTGATCTAAAAATACGTAGTTACTACTTAATGGGTCAAAATGTCTTTTGCCTATTAAAGATATTATTTCTTTTCTTTTAAAAGCACTCTATTCCTGATAAAACTCACTCCATCACTTTTAACGAACTATATTATTGTTTCTTGTCTTTTAAAACCACTTTAACTAATAAATAAGTAGGACATGATCATTTTCTTCTCAATCTCATTTATCAATTAATATAGAATAATTCTGTCACGATCCAAAAATGAGGATCATAATGACAATTGTCGCAACGTACCTTGACAAGTAAGCCTATCCCCCAAACTGATACAAAACGAGGAAAGGACAAAAATACCTCAAAGTAAGGCTTGTAGAACGAAGTCGAACCATACAAGTAATCACAACAATGCGGAAAAAACTTATCCAAAATACCAATCATGCCCAAAATCAGGTGTCAATAGTGTAAGAATATTAATACAATCCAGAAGTTAAATACATAAAAAAAATAACCACAAAGGAATAATATATGTCTCTCAATACTAATAAATACATAAGTACTATAGAAAGATAAAGGTGAACTCCGGAAGCATGAATGTCCAACCGCTATCTTGGAAGCTCCAACAATCGTCCGAGTTAAGCAAGTTGGGGTGCACTCGAGCTAGGACCTGCACCGAAAGGGCGCAGTAGGTATGAATTCGGTCTACTTGTACTAAGTAGGTATTGAAAGTTTAGATACTACAAAAGTATGTCTTTATTCATTAGAGTTGTACAATATTTATAGGTGAACAAGAAGATCAAATAATCTAATCAATCCCTAATTCCTAGGAGATACATGAATCAAGGAATTCTCTCTAATTTATTTTTCTAGAATAACAATATATGATGTCCATATTTACAGCAATAGATTGCAATCATATCTGACAATTTGTGGAGCAGTTTGTAATCAAATCTGCCAACTCATCAGTAGAGCAGATTATGCCTTAATCTGCCAACTCATTCAACACTCCCCCTCAAGTTGGCATGTAAATATCGAACATGCCTAACTTGCTCAGAAAGGAAGAAAAAGTAGTTCTAAAAAAGACCTTTTGTGAAAATATCTACAAATTGTTCAGTTGTTGGAACAAAAGGGATGCACACACTTTCATTTTCAATATTATCTTTAATGAAGTGTCTGTCCACTTCAATATGTTTTGTTCTGTCATGTTGAACTGGATTATGAGCAATGCTTATGGAGGCCTTATTTTCACAATACAACTTCATTGGCAAACTCATTGGTCTTCTTAGTTCTTCCAAAAGTCTCTTAAGCCGCAACATTTCACAAATTCTCTGTGTCATGGATTGATACACAACTTCTTGGTGTTCTTCTTGTGGAGAATGCATGAACTGACTAACTAGGCTCACAGTAAATGAAATATATGGTCTAGTATGTGACAAGTAAATCAACTTGCCTACCAGTCTTTGATATTGGCCCCTATCAATCAATTTTCATTCCTTTTGTAAACTGTAAATTTGAGTCAATTGGAGTTTCAGCTGGTCTACAATAACTTATTCTTGTTTCTTTTAATAGGTCATAAACATGCTTCCTTTGTGACACTATAATTTCTTTCTTCGATCGTGCAACCTCCATGCTGAGAAAATATTTCAGTGCGCCTAAGTCCTTTATCTTAAATTCTGAGGTGAGACGCTCTTTTAGTTTTTCTATTTCAGCCACATCATCTCCTATGAGGATGATATCATCGACATACACTATAAGAACTATAATTTTTCCTTCTAGTGAATATCGAGTAAATATTGTGTGATCTGCTTGTCCTTGAACATTCCCTTGCTTCTTCATAAATTGAGTAAATCTTTCGAACCAAGCCCTTGGATACTGTTTTAGGCCATAAAGAGATTTTTTAAGTCTGCATATTTTTGACTTGTATTTCTCTTCAAAAACTGGTGGAGGCTCCATATAGACTTCTTCCTCTAGTTGTCCATTCCAGAAAGTATTCTTCACATCCAATTGTTGAAGCGACTAGTCAAGATTTACCGCAATTGTCAACAGAACTCTAATTGAGTTTAACTTTACCACTGGAGCAAACGTCTTAAGATGGTTAATGCCATATTTTTGTGTGAATACCTTAGCTACTAGGCGGGCCTTATACCTCTCCAAGGATCCATCTGATTTGAATTTGATGGTGAACACCCATTTGCAGGCCACTGGTTTTTTTCCTTGGGTAGATCCACCAATTCCTATGTCTCATTTTTTTCAAGAGCTCGCAATTCCTCCAAAATAGCCTTCTTCCACTCGGGAACTTGTAGAGCATCCTGCACTGGTTTTGGAATCTGTGAAGTGAAGGCTGAATAACTAGGAGACAACTTTTTATAAGACACAAGCATAGAAATAAGATATTTAGGAGCATTTCTAACACCTTTGCATTTTGCAATAGGTAGGTCCAGTTCAGAGAAAGAATTAAAAATAGAATCAGTTGGAAGATTACCTTGAATTCCATTAAGGTCTTGCGGAATTGACTTTTGGCATTGTTGAGAATCTTTGGTCCTTTTGTCTTGAGTTCGGTTCCTTCTCGAGTACACCTGTATTTCTTTTGTTTGTTCTCCATTTTTATTTTTATTTTTGTCATTTAAAGGATCTATAGGTTCAATATCAGAGTTTTTATCATTTAAGTCATTTAGGTCCATAACATCTCTCAAATTGCTGCCTTTTTCATCATTTGGATCATGCTTATTCATATCTCCTCCTAGATCCCTCACATCAATATTTATTGTAATATCTAGTTCCTCATTTGTCTGACGTCTATTTTCCTTAATATCACAAAAAAATGAATCTTCTACGTGATGCTCCCCCTAAAGGTGAGTAGTAAAATAGAGTTGAGACTCAAAGAAAGTTAGATCCATTTTGACAATAATTCTCTTAGCATGTGGTTCATAACACCTATATCCTTTTTGACTTGGAGCATATCTTACAAAAACACACTTCTTATCCCGCGGTTCACGTTTACTACGATTATGAACATGAACAAATACTGTACACCCAAAAACTTTCAGTGACAAATCTGCAGTTAACCTAGAGTTAGGAAAACTCTCTCTGAAAACATTAAAAGGTTTATCAAATTTGAGAGGATAGGATGACATCCTATTAATAAGGTAAGTAGGAGTCAAGAGAGCCTCTCCCTAAAGGTACTGTGAAACTTTACTAGTAAACATTAAAGCCCACGTTACCTCTAAAAGGTACCTATTCTTTCTTTCTACAATGCCATTTTGTTGAGGTGTATCAGGACAACAACTTTGATATACTACCCCTGTTTTTCTAAAAAAACTTCCTAATTGTTCATTAAAGAATTCACGACCATTGTCACTTCAAAAAATCTTGATTTTCTCATTAACTTGTGTTTCCACCATGACATAGAAAGTCTCAAATACATTTTTAACCTCAGATTTGTCCTTTAATAAAAAACCCAACTCAGTCTAGTATAGTCGTCAATAAAAGTTACAAACCATCATTTTCCAGACATTGTTGAAATTTTAGACGGTCCCCAAACATCACTATGAATCATCATAAAAGGCTTTGCAGCCTAATACTTTTAAGAAGAAAAAAAGATTAGTGATGCTTAGGCATTTCACAGAATTAACATTGAAACAAGGATGGATTTTTATTTCTAAATAAATAAGGTAAAAAATATCTTAAATAATAAAATCTTGGATGACCAAGCCTATAGTGCCAAAGCATGGTTTTATTCAAAATAGAAGTAGAGTTCAAGTAAATAGGATTTAGTTGTAGAGAGTTGTTCCCGTTTTCAAGAAAATAAAGACCTCCAGATTCTGTAGCATTGCCAATCATCTTCCTCAAGACCTTTTCTTAAAATTCAGATAAATCAGAGTAAAAAATAGCATTACAATTAAGTGAACGAGTTAATTTGCTGACAGAAACCAGATTACAAAAGAGTTATGGAACATGAAGAATATCATGAAGTGTGAGGGAAGGTGATACTTTAACAGTTCCTTTTTCAGTAATTGTAGAGAAGGAACCATCAGCTAACTTGAATTTATGATTCCATGCACAAGGAGTATAAGTAGAAAAAAATGAGAACTTTCAGTCATGTGATCAGTAGCTCCTGAATCTATGATCCAAAAAAATCTATTTATTTGGAGTTGGCACTAAGAAAAATGGATGGTACAATACCTATTTTAGTAAAGGAACAAGAAGGAGTATAAGTATTTGGTGCATTTGGATGAAATTATGGAGATTGCAGGAGTTTGTGCAAAATTTCCAATTGTTCCTTTGTAAATGAAGACGATTCTGGAAAATGTTGCTGCCCTCGATCAAAATAAGTTGCTTGGAGGGCTTGATCATGTTGATACTGAGAGCCATAATTATTAACTCCCTTCTTCTTCCAGTTTGGTGGTTTCCCATGAATCTTCCAACATGTTTCACGAGTGTGCCGGTGTTTCTTGCAATGATCGCACCATGGCCTTTTCTTTTTGTCATCTTTATTTTTCACTGTTGCAGGAGCTAAAAATTCTATAGCAGGTTTAAGTTCAATGCTTAAATTGGGGTTTAACATAACCTTTCTCCTAGTTTCCTCTCTTCTAACTTCAGAAAAGGTTTCACGAAGTGAGGGTAAAGGATTTTTTTTCTTAGGATTCGTGACATGACCTCATCAAACTCCCGATTTAATCCCGCTAAGAAAAGGTAAACTCTCTCATTTTCTTTCTTTTTATTTGCTCTAACACTACCACAGAACACTCTCATTCATCATTATAACACTGGTCTAACTTTTTCCACAGAGATACCATTTCATTATAATAAGCAGTGACTTTTTTCTCACCCTGCTTAGCTTGCCATAGTTTAATTTTTAACTCAAAAATTTGAGAGGCATTTTCTACATCAGAATATGTCTCTTTAACAGCTTTCCATACATCCTTAGCATTGGGTAAAAAAAGATAAGGCTTACCTATGACTGGCTCCATGAAATTTATTAACTAGGCAATCATGAGTGAATTCTTTGATCTCCAGGTTTTCATCTTTGGGTTTTCCACTTTTGGATTTTTTATCTCTCTGATCAGATGTCCCAACTTTCCATGACCATCAATTGTAAGCTTAATGGATTGTGCCTATTCTAGATAGTTCTTCCCATTTAGTCGATAAGAAGTTAGCTGGAAGGGCATGTGAGAAACATTGCCTCGAGTCATCATATTTTCTGTCGGAACTTCCTGAGAAGACATTTTGTCTTCTTTTGATGTTCCAGAAAGAATTCTCTATGAAAGGTTGTTTTAACCATATGATGTTAGGGAAAAGAATCCCGCTTTGATACCAAGAAAGTTTGGATACTACAAAAGTATGTCTTTATTTATTAGAGTTGTACAATATTTATAGGTGAACAAGAAGATCAAATAATCTAATCAATCCCTAATTCCTAGGAGATACATGAATCAAGGGATTCTCTCTAATGTATTTTCCTAGAATAACAATATATGATGTCCATATTTACAGCAACAGATTGTAATCATATATGACAATTTATGGAGCAGATTGTAATCAAATCTGTCAGCTCATCAGTGGAGCAGATTATGCCTTAATCTACTAACTCATTCGATAGGTATCATAGACCGATCAAGTAAAGCATTAAATAAAGCATATAAAATATACACTAAGGGCACGTCACCTACAATCAGAAAATGTCCCATAACAGTAGCCCACACCGCTTGTACTAACAGTTCTAATATGTCTGCAATGATCCGAAGTCTCCTCCTGGGATGTCACACGGTGCTTAAGGCTATAAGTAGCCTTAAGCTAACCCTTTGAGCCTGTCACTACATAAAATAACTCATTTCAAGAAGAAATAAACAAAACACTGGCGCTGTCGTATCAAATGATAGAAAATATAAAGAAAATACTTGGTCCAAAGGACCACAAAATTGAAAATCTCAATATACTAACAACCTGATAACTAGTCTGACAAAGTCTCTACTACTCTATGAACTGAGAGTCATTGGGATAGGTCCCCAACTGACTCAAACTAAAATGAAAGCAATAAAATATCCACTAAAATACAGAAATGTCTGAAGATAGGTCCTCAAACCATGAGGACTCATTACTGTGGAGATGTAGACAAAGGTACTCAAAAATTACTGACGAGGCTAGGAATGAGCACCTGAACCTACATTATAAGACAATGTAGCACATAGACGTATTTGTGGATCAGCACTTGGGAATGTACTGAGTATATGGGGGTGTATGCATGTACAAAAAACAATATCCATGCTCCTTAATCAATTCATGCATGAAAATATAAATGACTCACATAGCTTGAATAAGTCTAATATAATAAGCTCATAAATTATGTAGAATGAAGCATATAACACAAATCTCGTGAGTCATTATACTTTAGCTTTAAAATCTGTACTCTCATCTTAATCTCGTTACTCGAAGACTAAAAAAAGATTTAAACAATACTTTCCAACTCATGCATATATCTCATGGAGAATAAACCTTCTTTAATACTCAAGAACTTAAACTCTTTTAAACTCAAGAAATTTGGAACTCAGAATTCTATAACTCTTACTAGTAGAGGAAACTACTTTCTTCTTGGTAAAATTTTACTTCAAGAAACTATTTTAAAAATCTTACTATTAGGGAAAATCACTTATCCCAAAGCTTTAGGAAAAATATTCTATCTCAAGGGAGGTTCGTTTAATTGACATAAACCATGCGAGCTACATGGAGTGCAACATCTTGTCCTTCTAAGAAAGAAACCTTACGTTGGGGAGAGGCGACATACTCTTGCCAGGGAGTATAACCTCAACTCAGTGATCACTTATCTCGGCCTCGGTCCCATAAATCTCAATCCTATGGTGGCACGTAGTTCTGGGGTATAAAACCGTAGTAACTTACCCAACTCGGTGCTAAATACTGCTCCCTTTAGTTAGCTACGCTTATCTCAGGGAAATCAACTTTAAAATAATCTCATGGTTCATAAGAACCCAACTATAAAATCTGTAATCTCATTTGGTAAAGTGGATTTCAAAGCTACTATGACCATTAAGGTCAAAACTTTCTCAATGATCTCAAAATACTCAAATCATGGCTGCTTATAGCACAAAAGTTCATAAAAACTGAAATCTCAAGTAAGGTTTAATGACCCATAATCAAATCTCAAGTTAAGACTCATTAAAATGCATAGTAGATGTCATAAGGATACACAAATCATATAAAAATCTGGAATGTTCAGCAATTTGTCTTAAAATCTCAACATGCTCATGTACTTCAATTTATAGAACATTGGCAAATGTCAAAATCTCACGCATAGTAATATTGGGTATGAACCCACACTTCAAATTCATAGGAGAACTCATAAAGTCATATATCTTTGTAATTTAAAACAAGTTTTGGGAACAAGGACGAAAGAATTGTCCTTGTTCAAACCCCACATACCTTAGATTGTGAAGCTAGATGAACAAGCTTGCTTGAAGCTCTTCTTCTTACTCTTTGAGAGAGGGTTCTTGAAGCCTTGGACTTGGGGAATTCGAATCTCAACTCAATTTGTAGAATCTATGGTGAATTCTTAAATTTCTTGAAGAAGGGTTTTGGGTGTATTCTTGAGGAAGAAACCCTAGCCTTTGGATGTTTTGGGAGATAATGAAGTCATATGCTTCGTTTTGCATATATCTAAGTGTTAAAAGGGGAAAAAGGCCAAAAAGTCCTTTTAAAAGGACTTAAAATAATGAACGGGATTTGCGATGGTCGGAGTAACGGTCCATCGCCAGTCTGACAGTTCGTCAAATCGTCTGTCGCACGTTGGTCAGAAAAAGGCCACAAAGCCTTAGTTGCGACGGTCCTAGCGACGGTTCGTCGCTAGCTTGACGGTCTGTCGCCTTGGCCATCACACTTGGGCCAGAAGATAGAGTCACTGCCTTGGTTGCGATGGTCTGGGCGAGGGTCCGTCGCAAACTAGACGGTCCATCAGCCTGTCCGTTGCACTTGGGCGGTTCCGACAACTCTCAGTAAAACGGTCATAACTTCTCACCCCGATACTGGATTTGAACAAAATTGGTATCGTTGTAAAGCTAATTCAATTCTCTATATGATAAAAAATTGATATTAGGAAAATTCTATATGGTTTAAAATATTTCTCACTTGAGAAGTTAGGCCTTACTCTTCTTAAAGATGAAACTCGACTTAAACAAAAATCCTGCGTATTACAACGTCACACATATATTGTAATATCACAACAAGATAGAACACAAATATGCATTATATCACATATAAGTAGCACAAGTGGGAATATGCATATACAAGATCATCAAATACAAGTAAAAGAAAATAAGAGGATTACATAAATTGCAAGTCAATATGGCAAGTACAACACAATATAAACATAATAAAGTAAATGCAATGTATATGATGATGATGCACGAGGTCGTCGCATAACCTCCGGGATCATCCCACAATCCTCACATACACCTACGGAGGCAAGCCTTCCAACGCAGGACCCATGGGGGATTTGTCAACTCATATACAATTCACATATATCATATATCCTCCCCGACATATCCCTCGAGGAGGATTTTATAAAGTGTTACAATATATTCTCTCCGACACTTCCCTCGAGAAGGGTTTTATAAAAAGTGTTGCCAGTATTTTTCAGATGTTGCCATGGTGGTACCAAATTTTATGAATGGGTATGATATAAGGATATAATGCTCACAACCAATCACAACGATATATTTTTAAAACCAATCAGAATGGTATATTTTAACAACCAATCACAATGATATATTTCCACAACCACATGAGCCAATATCCACTCATTATTTTTGTTTCATCCATGAATTTCCACATATCTCATATGCCAATAAAGTATGAATATAATCACAATACAACAATGGTACCACATTAATCATTTTAACAATACAATACAATTATTCACATGTATTCAAGACTATCAATATCACATAGAATCCCACACGGTTACACATATCACATAATATCTTAATTTCGATAATTACATCACATATAGGCTCCCACACGGGTATAACACATAGATAGTCATTTTTCATGATTAGTTCCCACTCTTAACATGCTTTTTGTACCATCATTTACTACCCAACCCAGTCTGAAAAAGTTAAGCCATAACCTACCTCAAAAGCCGAAACCGGCCCGCTACACTTCGAATCCATGACCTTACTTTCTACGATTAATCTCGAACTTCTCTAAAAACATCAAATATGGAATCTATGAGTCAAAATAAAACCAACGATACTCATATTGACTAATTTTGGTTTGGGGTCAAAATGAAGCTTCGAAATGGATTTTCAAAAAAGAAGGGCAAAGTAGTAACTTCAATGTATTTCTCATATTTTTAGGAACCTACAGTTGAAAACTCAAGTCAAATCGAGTAAAAAAGTGAGGTTCAAATCGAAGAAAAACTATTTTTAAGCTTTACCAGATAAAATCTTTGAAAACCGAATTAAAATTAAGAATCGAAGTTGTTTTGAAGCTTAAAATTATGGGTGTTCACGATTTGGTTTTTAACCAAACCGAACCACTATTCAGCTCAAACCGATTAACAAAAATGATATTTGGTTAGGTTTGGTTTGGTTTGTTTTTGAATTTTAAAAAAAATGATACTAATTTGGTTTTGTTTGGTTTTACTCTAAAAGAACTAAACCAAACCGATTTACATATATACATACATACATACATACATACATATATATATATATATATATATATATATATATATACATACATACATACATATACATATTATAATTATTTATATATTATTCATAAATACAATATAAATATTTATTACATTTTATATTTTAATCGTGATTTAACTTTAGTCGTAACACATTCAGTCATATGTCATCATCCAGTTGGCAGTACCTTATGAGATTCTAAATGAATTTCGCTCTTTAAATGACAAATGATACTAATTGTGAAAATAATATCTTTGTATATTGAAATTTATAGCTAAGATTCATTAGACTATAGACAATCACTAATTTTAACTTTCTTTTTGAACCTTGTTGAGCAAGACGTTTATGTGTTCACCTCTTGGGGGATTTAACATATCATTCTTTAAATGTAGTTTTTAAATACTTTTTTAGAAGCATTCATACGGTGTTGTTCGTGACTCAGTTGACATCTTAGTTTCAAGGTTGAGATACAACACTCGGGTGACATCTCATATATTAGATTGGATTTGTTTTTTTATATTTTCAACTTTTATCATTAGCTAAAGTTATAAATCGAAAAAATCGAACCAAATCGAACTAAACTGACAAGAACCAAACCGGCAATTATTTTTTTGTTTGACTTGGTTTGATTTTATAAATTTAAAAATCGATTAAGTTGGTTTGGTTATCGTTTTGATCAATAACCGACCCAAACTGACCCATGAACACCCCTACTAAAAATGATGAAAAACTAGTAATTATAAGATAAAAATATTATTCAAGTGAAAAGGAGTAAAATTCGTGATTTAAAATCAAGACCTAAGATTTTTGGAATTTTGAGAAATTAATCAAAAAATACTGAGAAAAGGGTGAATTTTTACCATAAAATCCGTAATACAATCACGAAATAGATGTTAATCTAGCTTCCCAAACTCCTACAAGCTTCACTTTTAAGCCCCCACACTATTTTAGGATTTAACTCTCAAGAGGTAAGGTGAAAGAATGGACAAAATGGACCATAAAAAGTAGTTTTTTTAAAAAATAAACTGGTGCAGTTTTTTCTAAAGTCCAACCCGAAATTCGACGGGATGTTCGGAATTCATTCAGAGTTAGATATGCACAAACAAATTATGCAACCATACTAAATTTGATATTCTGAACGCATTGGAGAAGTCGTATTTTAAAAAAAAAAATCGTTTTCACAAAGTTGATCCCCGAAACTCGAAATTGCGATTTTCCAAACCGATGATCGAAATGAGATTTAAAAGCCGTAAATTCACACCAAACATGTTACCACCCCAAAATCGACATTCCGAATCTGCTGGTAAAGTCATATTTTCCATCTGAGGTCTTTTCGATCAAGTGTCGGTCCCACACTCATATTTATAATTTTCCAACTTTTCGACCAATAGGTCGAAATGAGCTCGGGTGCATTGGGACCCGAACCAAAGGTATACCTAGCTTAAAATCGATATTTCGGAGCTGTTGGCATAGTCCATTCAGTCATCCATCACACGGATCAAAAGATATCCACATAAGTCCAAAATAAGGCTCTCGAAGCCATGAAAAAACACAATATCGCATAAATGATACCAAAATGCATCGAAAACCGTGTCAATCACCCCCACACGCCAGAAATACCATACTGCAACTATAGGAAGGGGTAGAGTAGTCAAATCACACAAAATCACAAATTTTACATATTTCATCAAATGTTTAGGTCGTTACAAACTTTATGTACATTTTTAATGGATAATTAAAATCTCATCATTAATTTTCATTTAGCTAATGATAAAAAAAGTTCCTTATAAAGTGAGAAATATTATTATTTCGTAATTTTTTCAAATTCAAGTAGGATAAGCATTTGCTAAAAAATAAATTATAAATTTTTTGGTTTAAAAGGAAAGAAATAATATATTTATTTGGAAAAGGGGCATTTTGACCAATAAATAATAATATGGGAGCCTTTTGATCAAATTATTGATGGCAGAAGCATTTTTGTCTAAGGTCACTTTTACCCTTTTCCAATTATGAATCATAACTTATGGTGATGAGAATGAAAAAGAAAAATATACTCTGAGTTTAAGTAATCAGATAAAACTTTTTAAATTTGTGGCCTTCTATTAAAAAAATACATAATGTAGCTTGTGATTTTAAACATAGAACATGAAAATGTTAAAATTAAAGAGTTGTCAAACTAATTAGAAAAAATGCGTTTTTTTTAAAGAGATTAATTATAAAAAAAGTAAAACAAACAAATAGAACAAGTGAGTAATATCTTTTGAACAGAGAAAAAGTAGACAAGAACGGTAGAACCTTTAAAAAGCCTATTTTTTACGGTTACATTAGGTGGTGAAAATGTGAAAATGGAGAAGGGGTTAAAATTACTTTAATCAAGTGAATTATTGACTAATGACCTCAAAAAATGATGATTGAAAAATATGGTAACTTTTTGCTCGTAGGATAGCAATGCAATGAGATGAACCAGTTGATTAATATTGGGAACTTATCTTTTGAATTTGAGCCCGGGCTTAATACGGGGCTTTTATAACTAGTATATGTATAAAAGAGAATATAAAGAATTTAATTACATATTGTCGAATTAAGAAAGGCTTAAGTCATTGCCAGTCATCTAAATTTATCTCGAAAATTCACTTAGACTTCTCAACTAAGGCATGTACCTATCAGACACTTCAAATGCTAAAATTGGTACCTATCAGACACAAAATGTTGATTTGGCAAGGAGAGTGTAACACACCCTCCTTGGAGAAAAAAAATAATATTTTACTTTTTTTTAATTAAAAATTTTATATTTCAATTATTTTATTAATATAATTTTTAATTAACATAAGTTTTAATTTAAAAATAAAAAAGAAAACCACCCAACCCCTTCCCCCCCCCCCCCAGTTTCATTGTCTTCATCATCCCTCCCCTACCCCGCATCATCTTCTTCACCCCACACCCAACCACACCCACATTCATGTTCTCTAATTCTCATTCACAGTAAGAAAAATGCACTAATAGACGACAAGTGAAAGGAGAAAAAAACATGTAGTTCATAGCTTCATACAGCAGCTCTGCACACACACTCCATTTTCCATATAGACACACGCACACTGTGACAAAGAGAATCGAGAGAGTGAGGGTGAACAGAGAAACAAATTGACCGAGGAGGTAAGGATGGCGACTTCAGAGAGGATCGAGAGAGCCTTTTTTTCGGCGAGTTCTCACCGAAGACGTTGTTGCCACTAGCTTTTCCCCATTTTTCATCACTGTCTAAGCTCATCAGAGCTCCGGCGAGACAAAAACAATGAACCCAGTTCTATTTCGGCGATTCATCAACTAAAATCGACCCCCCTTTCACCGGAAGCACCAATTATCTCCACCCATCCCAAAATCCAACGAAACCTTATCAAATGAAATAGAAGCAAAGAATTAAAAAAATTAGGAGCAGATTTTGAAAAATGAAAACAGAGGAGGGTGAAGAAGAATTAGTCTACTGGGGGTGGGGGGTGGGGAGGGTTAAGTTATTTTTTTTTTAATATAAAATAATTTTCTTTTTTCTATTTTTGTTTTAAAATAATTTTTTGATTCTCACAAGTGTCATTATTTAATTGGATTTTTAACTTATAATTTTTTTTTAAAATTCGTTGGCCATGTGTCTCTTTTTTATTGGTCATTTTTTCCATGTCAGGCGAGTGTATTACACATACTCTATATTTGTTGCTGATTAGGCAAAAAAAGCCTGATAGGATCAAAATTTGGGGGGTTTAGGGGCCTGATAGGTACAAACTTTAATTGACGGGTTTAAGTGAATTTTCGGAACAAATTTGAGGGGCTATCGATGGGTTTGGACATTAAGAAATGTCATGTGCAACACATATTGTCAATTCATATTTTTTCTCTCTTTTCACGCGCTTTTAGGAAGGGGAGTACACTCTCTTTGTCATATCACCCTCTTAGATAACTCAATCCATCAAGGTTAGGACATATGGGAAGAATCACCTAATATATTTTTCTCTGATGGGATTTGAACCTAAAACCTTAGTTTTCAACACCATTGGATGTCTTTGTCATTTCACCCTTTAGTGCCTGTTTGGATGATGATTTTTCATGGTATGGTATGGTATGGTTAGCAAGGTAACCATGTTTGTTTTGATTATTTTTTCAAAGGTATGGTATGTTTTCATAGTTTGATAACTATGAAATCCTCCAATTTTCAGAACCACCAATTTGGTGGTATCCCATGGATCTGTTATTTTTTTTTTCAATTATACCCTTATATAATATTATCTAATCTTTTTTATCCTTTATCCTATATAACTTATAACCCTAATATATTTTTCTTTTAACGCTTTTCTGCTCACAATTTCTCCTTTGTAAGAGGGAAACTTGTGTTTTTGAGAGAGAAAACAAAGTACCAATGCATGGGAGAATGGAAAAAATGTGTTCTGAACTAATCACCAGAACATGCACAAAATTGAGCAAGAGATTCATAAGAATTCAACTAAAAGAAAATCATTCATGAGGCCTCAGCTAAAACAAGATGCCAACAACAATAAATAATCAACTCCACCAGAAGCTCCTCTCCCTCGTATGTCCTCTTTGCTTCTGGTTGAAATAAGTTGTTGCGGTTCTAGTTCTTGATTATCTCATGAATGTAAATTTTTAATTTTGTTAGAAGTTTTATGAATTTCACAATGTAATATATTTACAATACATGATTTGTGATAAATTTGTAGAAAGAAAATTATTTTATTAATAATTATCGATAAATTTAAAATTTATAATAATTAAGGATATTTTAGTAAATTTATCCGTTACGATACAGTACCATACCATCAAACCAAACAAAAAAACTATCATTAAACAGCAGTGAACGATACAGTTTATTCAAACATGGTATTGTACTAAACTATACAGTACCATATCATACCATATTGTACCGTACATTATGAAACCATGATAAACCACCATCCAAACAGAGTGTTAGGAGGATGTTTAATACATTTCAAACTAAATAAGGTGGTATTTAAATATTAATTAAGTTAAAGTGTTAAAGTGAATTTGATGGACAAGTTTGGGGAGATTTTATGTTTTTTCTCATAAAATTATTCAATTATATTATTCCACATGATATCAGAGTTTTAGGTTAATTCCTGACCAATTTTATTTTATTTATCCTATTGTTAAAAAGTTCATTTTTAATCTTTATTTTCCCAAAGATTGAAACCATTCAAAAATCATGTCTGAAAAGAGTACTAATGCAAATATCCCAACCTCAGAAAATGTTTCTACAATCGTAGAGAATAACTCTACAATTTCAACTGAAAGTTTGTAAAATATTTAAGATTTTTAATGATTGAATGAAAAATTTGACCTAAAATAGGCTCAACTAGTTCGCACCTTTTTAAAGGATAAAGAAAAATTATTTCATGGTTCAGGACCATTTAAAGAAGACTCCATGTTCGATGTATGGAATGAACAGAATGCAATGGTGATGTCTTGGTTATGAAATTTCATACCTTCGGAGATCAATGATAGAGTTATATTTTTAAATATTGCTGAAAAAATTTTGAATGCAGTGAAGGAGACATATTCTAAAGTACATGATGCTGGCAAGATATATGAAATAAAAAAAAAACTTTTTGTAGCAAAATAAAGACTCGGCCAATTATGAATATTCGAACTTTTTACAAGAGTTATGGCAATATATGAACCATTATTAGTTATTGCATTTAAATGAGTTGTAAAGATGATGCTGTGATTTTGTAAAGATTCACTGAAAAAAATTATGATTTTCTTGAGAGCTAAATACAAAATTTAATATAGTGCGAGTGTAAATCTTAAAAAAAAAAAGATCTTACATCATTAAACAAAATAATGGCCATTACACAGACATAAAAAGAACGAAGGAGTGTTATGCTTGAAACTGAAATTAATGAAGGATTAGCTTTTGTAGTAAAAGGGTCAAGTTAAAGAGAATTCAGAGTTTCACAACGTGATACAAGTTCGGAAAGATTAATTGCATGAAAGAACTTCAATTTGACATCAAAAGCTTGGAGTGTTTCAAGAAATTGTGGAAGTCAAAGAATCAATACAAGAAAAATTAATATTATATTCTATTTTCTTTTGATCATAATATAATGTATATGTGATTAAGGGGCATTTATGCCTTTTCTAATTTTAGTGAATCCTAGCACTATAAATAGAATAAAATGAGAATTATTTGAGCTAGACTATATTTTGAGGTGAATACTCTTTGTGAGTTTATGGGTTGAATCGCTTTGTCTCTACATTGGATCTCTCCTGAATATCTTTTGGTAAGATTATTCATGTATGAGTTCAATTCTCTTCTTCTTTGAATTAATCATGTAATTGTTTGTTCAAATTATAGAATTTCAAATTCATATTTGGTGGTCCCTAGTGCTTATCTTTGGGTTTTTTAATGCCATGATTGTAAATTGGGTAATTTACATAAATCCCAAAATGTTTAAGGATTATAACATTTTTTTCAACAATTTGTTTAATTACATCATATCCCGACTTTTTAAAATTGTGATTCATGTGTTATAACGTGATACATTTAAAACAGAATAGATATTTATTTTAGGAAGTAACGGATTATGTTTTATTCTGCGGAGCAAATCACGCTCAATTGGTTATAAGCTGGATTACTGATAAACACAAAATCATCAATTCCCCTTGATTAACTTTCAAATTTGAAGCAAACCATATGTATCGTTTTGAATTATATCAAAAAAATTATTCGTTCTTCCTTCTCCAATTTTTTGATTAATTTTAATGGAGATCATGTTTGTCTTATTGCGTTATTTTGGTGTTTGGTTTTCAGAGACTAGGTATGATAACTATCAGGTTGACGGTATTTTCCTTCATGAAAAACCTTCGTACTGCGATTTAATGAATGTAATATCAACACAATTGAAAATTGATGTATCTCTGAAAAAATTCATGCCAAATACGTTGTTCAACGTAATTCATCAATATTGTTGATTCATAATAATATGGCTGTGAAACTTTTTCTTGAGATTTTGATACGTGCACCTGGATTTGGAATGCTTCCACTGTGTATTACAACAACTGATATTGTAATTGATAGTGATACTTTCGACGCAGATGCTATTGCAATTGAGTGTCATGATATTATTGAGTAGTCTGGACTTGCAATAGTTGTAGTTGATAATGTTGAATCTTTGTTTGTTGTTGATATGAGTAGTGAAGAACTAATAACGGATTGCAATAATAGTGTTGTCAAGGTGAAACAAAAGTATAAAAACAAAGATACTCTTGTATCAGTAATGCATAACTATGCAATCAAGAAGAGGTTCAATTTCAGAGATGAGAGATCTGACAAACAGAGTTTTGATTTTGTTTTAGTTGTTCAATGTCAATTTTTGATATTATATTTTATTGATACATTTTCCTAAATTATCCAACATCACTGTTTTCAGTTTTTGTAAGTTAATTTCTATGATACTTTTTTCATCGTAGATCTATATATTGTGTGTTGTAATTTGTGATTCATATATTTATTTACTTATTGTGCATTGTGTTTTCTTGATAAAGTATAACAAAATTTGAGATTTTATAGAATAATGGTGATTCATATGAATGATACATATTTTATCATTATATGTGTATAATGGTGATTCATATGGTAGATAAAGTATTTATTTCAATCAATGGGTGATATATTTTGTTACAGTATGTTATATATGTAACTCCCATGTAATATGTTTGGTTATATTTCATATCGATATCAAAATATTCAATATATATATATATATATGAAATCAGTAGCATACATGAAAACATGATTAATTTTAAAATTTCTGATTAATAGTTAAAGAGTGCGACTTAGTGTAAAAGTAGAGAGATACATATATACCTTATGTGATACATTTAATAACAGATTAATAGAGATTCAAATTTTGGAAACATTTTATTTTATTTTCTTTCAGTTATGTTTTGATATACAAATCTCTAAATTGTAGTTGGTTATTCAAGGCCTCATGTAGGCTTGGTTCTGATACTTTCATAGTAAGCTATTTCAATGATAAATATACCTTTCCATTAAAAGACAGAGTTTTTGATCATCGGCATGGAACAATTGCTTTTGTAGCTAAAATAACGGCTCTAAAGTTGTTGAACCATAAAATAATTCACACAAAGTGACATTATTGAAGATATAAAATGGGAATTTGGTTTGGACATAGATTACATGAAGGCATGACATGCTAAAGAATGTACTTTAAAGATATTGAGAGGGTGACTAGCAAACTAATACTAATGGGGCAGTTAGAAGAGAACAGAAGAGGGTGGCAGTTCATATGCTTTTTGCCTAAGGGATGAGAATGGTGATGTGCTAAATGCCAATGCAAGACCTCAGTAATATACAGATAGTATGCAGGTAGAAGCAAATGCTATTTTACATGTAGCTAAGCATTGTAAACAGACACAATTTGATAAGATAATCATTCAGATGGATTCTCTAGTTATGCATAAGGTATTAACAGGAAAGTGAAAGTGTCCATAGAGTATTACAGGCATAGTCAAGGAGATAGAGCAATGTTTGGAAGATAAGCAAGTCATATATCAACACATTCATAGGGAAGGAAATCAGTTTGCTGATTATCTTGCTAATTTAGCAATAGATTCAGAAGCAATCACAATCATCAGTTTTTAAAAACTTCACAAGAAAGGAAAAACTATTCTTTATAGTGATAAATGGCAGTACCCCTATTTAAGAATCACTCCTCTAAAGGGATAAAGGGTATCAGGGAAGTTAGGCTAGGTGGAGCACATGTTGAACAAGTTAAGAACACAGAAAAAACAAACTATGCTTTAAATACCCTAAAGTACTTCACTGTCATCGGAGGATTTAGAGGGAGATGTCAACTTCATAAACCTGATTGTAAAGCAGAACATACATTCTTCGAGATCCAAGCTTTCCTTATCGTCAGAGTATCCAGATCTGAGCAGCACAAGCAGAAAGCGTTAAGGCAAGAAGCGAAAAATACTTCAAACGAACAACAAAGCTAGGAAAAGAGTCATACCTGGAAGTAATAGCTTAACCTTGTTGAATAGAGCCATCAGAGATGCTAAAAATATTGTTTTGAGTCTCATACATAAGAGGAAGCAGACACAAAAGAAGCAACATCATTTCCTAGTTATACTAAGCCGAGACATCAAAATAAGAGAGGAATTACTTACTAGCGAAAGGTGAATCTGAAGAAGAAGCGTCGAAAAGAAGCTCCAGAGTAACAATTGAACCAGATTCGAAGAAAGAGAGAAAAATAGTAAAAGGCGGCGTGAATGATTTAGGGATTAGGAAAGTTATCTAATTTAGGGAATTCACTGATTATATTTGTTGCCAATATTAGATCCGGGTTAGGCCGAATCAGATAAATTGGACTACAATGTTTAATTGTATAATGGGTTGGTCTATTATTATGATTTAATTATTAATAAAAGATCAAATTAAATAAAAAAGAGGGTGACTAGCAGACGGATATAAGAAAATACTTACCTACATATACATGTTGAATTATGTTTACCCCAATTCACATATAAGGAAGTATAACTCTCCCGATAATGAGTTCATGTATCTATTCATAGCACTACATCCATTTATTAGGGGATTTGAGTATTGTAGGCCAGTTATGGTAGTAGATGGTAGTCATATGAGTGAACCATATAAGGGAACATTCATTCAGCTAGCACACTTGATGGAACAGGTATTAGATGTAGTCATTCTTGTATATTTTTTCTTCAAAATGATGCTAAGTGTTATATAAATTTGACATAATGATGGTTTGATGTTATGTATCAGGTCATATATTGCCTTTTGCATATGGGGTTGTAGATTTTGAGAATGATTCCTTGTGGACATGATTTTTCCAGCAATTTAAGTGTACTTACAGTGAGAGCGATAATATGTGTGTTGTCTCTAATAGACATAAAAGCATAATCAAGTTTGTTAGTTTAGTCTATCCATGTATACCATATTTTACATGTGTTTGGCATCTTTGAAATAATGTCTGCACGAATAATATAAAGAGTAAGGACAAGCTGACCAACAATTTTTTTTCCATGGCTAAATCGTACAAGTTAGATGATTTTGATGAGCTTATGTGTAAAGTGGAAAAGATTAAAAATAGAGTAAAGAAATATCTGACAAATGCTGGATACGAAAAGTGGTCACGAGTTCATGCTCCAATAAATAGGTGAAGGATGATAACTTCCAGGATTGCAGAATATATCAACTCTCATCTTGTTGAGGCATGTGAACTGCCGATTTTAGATTTTCTTGAACAAGTCAGAATCTTATTTGATACTTAGAACCGCAAAAATAAAGACAAGTCTAACTTTCTCGCTAAAAGCTCATTGTGAGGTAAGTTTCAACAAATTCTTCAATTGAACGAGGCAAATTCATCACGTATGATGGTAAGTTATTTACTATTTATGTTACAGTCACAAAGTTGCTTTGTAGTGAATTGTATCTTCTCTGATACCGGATGTATCATGATGATACATCTAAAAATCAAATGTATCATTATGATACATCTAGAAAAATATGTCATAACTTGAAAATTCATTCATTATACAAAATTATTCTGTAATCTTTATGATTCCTATTTTATGATGATTAACGTAACTATACATTAAAAAATATTTCTCAGGTTAAGAAATCAACGAACTACATATACAGTGTGTATGAAGAAGGAAGAAAATACATAGTTCGGTTGGATAATAGAACATGCAACTGTGGTAGATTTCAGCTTGACAAGATACTATGCGTGCATGCTATTGTTGTTTTGAAAAGCAAATATGTAAAGGAAATGAAGTCATACTGTTCTGATTACTACATAAAGGAGACACTAGTTAAGACGTATGAAATGTCACTTTGTCCAATGCCTGATAAACGAGATTGGCATGTACCAACGGAGGTGATGGAAGATGTGGTTTTATCTCCAAAATATAAAATACCACTAGAAAGACCTAAGAAAGGAAGATGAAAGAAAAGTAGCGAAATTTTTTTATCAACCTCAAATTGTTGTGGAAAGTGTGGGCATGAAGGTCATAACAAACGCACTTTCAACTACTTTCCAAAGGAGATGTGATATTTTTTTTGAACTGGAATCTGAATTATTTATTAAGTTCAATGTTTTGAATTCAATAATTAGTGTTAAATTCTCAAAAATTTATTTCATGAGATATTTTATTTACAATCGAAGCAGAAATATTTATTAAGATCAATGTTTTTAATTCAATAATTTGAGTTAATTTATGAAAAATACGTTTCAAATAATTTTTTGCAATTGATATATATTAAAACATTTATAAATATTATATGATTCATATAAAACGTTTATGAAAGTTTATGTGATTCATATTAATAATGCATGTTTTAGTGTTACGAAATTTTAACACATCTGGAATGTTAGTGATACATTTTCAACAAATTATTTGTATTTTCAATAAATTATTTGCAAGTGATACATATTAAAATATTTATGAATGTTATATGATTCACATTAAGAATTCATAAAAGTTATGTGATTCATATTAGTAATGCTTGATTCAATGTTAAGACATTTTAACACATCTGGTATGTCAGTGATACATTTTCATAGTTGAAAAAAGTGATTCATAAGTGTGATATGGTTTAAACTCCTTAACTAATTTGTAAAAGAACTAATCAACTATATATGTATTTCACTAAGGTTCCATTCACAAAATTGTATAGTCAATATGAATCAAACATATGTATCAAACACATAATAAACAATGACAAATACAGTCATAACATAAATATAGAATAATATGGTCAAACAACATGGGAACACTTAATTTCATAAGCTAAAATGTCATGACATTAACCACAAAAATACTTAATACTTAATACATAAAACTGGTAATCTTGAAATATCCAACAACAACAACAACAAAAACATACCCAGTGTATTCCCACCTAGTGGGGTCTGGGGAGGGTAGAGTGTACGCAGACCATACCACTACCTCAAGAGAAGTAGAGAGGTTGTTTCCGATAGACTCCGTCTTAGGACCAATAACAATATAACAAATACAAAAAGTAAGAGCATATAAACTAGTATGGTACACAAAACAAACTAACAGTATAACAAACACAAAAAATAAGTGTATAATAAACTAGTACGGGATGCAAAAAAGCCAAGACCACTAGCCTCAAACTACAGCCACAACACTATGAACCAGAAACTCCAGACCCAAAAGAGCACTCCCCTATTACAACCTCCGCGCTGCCACCCCCGAACCCTCTACCCTAATTCGCGTCCTTCACACCTTCCTATCAAGGGTCATGTCCTCTGTAAGTTGTAATTGCTCTATATCATGCCTAATTACCTCCTTTCAATATTTCTTCGGTTTACCTCTACCCCACCTAAAATCATCCCTAGCCAGAGTCTCACACCTTTGCACTGGAGCATCAGGGACCCTCCTCATCACATGTCCGAACCAACATAGACTCACTTCTTGTAACTTATCCTCTACCGAGGCAACTTCCACCTCCACCGAGATAACTTTCACCTTCTCCTGAATAATCTCATTCCTCACCCTATCTTTCCTGGTATATCCACACATCCATCGCAACATTCACATCTCCGCCACCTTCACTTTTTGGATGTGGGAGTTCTTAACTGGCTAACACTTCGCTCCATAAAACATAGCTGTCCAGACTACCACTCTGTAGAACTTACCTTTAAGCTTTGGGGGCATCTTCTTCTCACAAAGGAATCCCGAAGCGAGCCTCCACTTCAACCACCCTGCCCCAATACGATGCATGACATCCTCGTCAATCTCACCATTACCCTGAATTATAGACCCCGGATACTTGAAACTCTCCCTCTTCTGTATGGCCTGAGAGTCTAGCTTCACAACCACACCATCTTCTTGTGACATATCACTGAACTTACACTCCAAGTACTCCATCTTGGTTCTACTTAACATAAAATCTTTAGATTCAAGCATCTGTTTCCAAATTCCCAACTTATCACTAACTCTACCCTGAGTCTCATCAATCAGAATCACATTATCTGTAAATAACATACACCAAGGCACCTCCCCTTGAATATGTCATATCAAAACATCCATCACCAAAGAAAATAGAAATGGGCTAAGAGTCGATCCCTGGTGTAACCTTATCAAAAATATGAAGTGCTCCAAATCTCCCCCTACCATCTTCATACGAGTCTTCACACCATCATACATATCCTAAATTGACCTAGTGTATGCCACGGGCACCCCTTTAGCCTCCAAGCACCTCCACAGAATCTCCCTGGGAACTCTATCATAAGCCTTCTCTAGATTAATAAACACCACGTACAAGTCCTTCTTCCTCTCTCAAAACTACTCCACTAATCTCCTCACAAGGTGAATGGCCTCAGTGGTTGAGCGACCAGGCATGAAACCAAACTAATTCTCAGAGATCGTCACGATCCTCCTCATCCTCAAATATACCACCCTTTCCAAAACCTTCATAGTATGACTCAACAACTTAATACCTCTATAGTTGTTACAACTCTGAATGTCTCTCTTGTTCTTATACACTGGAATCATTATGATCTAGCTCCACTCTTCGAGCATCTTAGCTGCTCTAAAAATAATGTTAAACAACCTTGTCAACCACTCCAAACCTACCCCGCTAGTGCTCTTCCAAAAATCTACAAGAATCTTGTCTGGCCCTATCGTCCTACCCCGCCGTATCCTGCGAATAGCCCCATTGACCTCCTCAACCTCGATACATCTACAATAACTATAATCGCAACCCTCCTCAGATATCTCTAAGTCTCCCAATATAGAACCTTTGTCCTCCTCGTCGTTCAAAAGTATATAAAAATAGGACTACCACCTCTCCTTAATGAGGGCATCCTCGACCAACACTATACCATCCTCTCTTTTGATGTACTTCACTTGGTCAAGGTTATGATCCCTCCGCTTCTTGTCCTTGTCCATCCTATACAACTTTTTATCTCCGTATTTTTCCTCTAAAGCCGCATACAAACTCTCAAAAGCTGTTGTCTTAGCTGTCGTAACCGCTAACTTAGCCTCTCTTGTAGCTACCTTATACTCCTCTTTATTATTCTGCCTGTCCTCATCATCCTTGATCTTAACCAACTTAGCATAAGCCACCTTCGTAGACCCCACCTTTCTCTTGACCTCTTCGTTCCACCACCATTCTCCTCTGTGTTTGCCAGATCGACCTCTTGAGACACCTAACACCTCTCTAGTGGTCTCCCTAATGCAACTGACAGTCGTCTTCCACATATTATCCATATCCCATATACTCTCCCACGCCCCCTACTCTTCAACTTTTCTTCCATCTTCAAAGCACTAGCCAAAGTTAAGCTACCCCACTTAATCCTGGGTCGTGCCTCCCCACTTCTTTTTTTTTGCCCTTATTGATAACCAAGTCCATCACCAACAACCTATGTTGAGATGAGAGATTCTCGCTAGTTATGAATTTACAGTTTTTACATAGCGCTCTATCCTTTTTTCTAAGAAGCAAAAAGTCTATCTGAGTCTTGACCACTAAACTACAAAACGTAATAAGGTGATCGAATTTACTATCCACAACCCAAAAGCCCTAGAAAAATCCAATAGAGAAGTTCATCCTTCATTCTTCTCACCAAAATCGAAACCGCCATGCACATCATCGTACCCTCTCGACAAAGACCCAATATACCCATTGAAATCCCCTTTCACGAAAAGCTTATCAGTGCTCGGGATGCTCCTCACCACCTCATCTAAAACCTCCCAGAATTCCTTCTTCTCCTCTTCATCCAAACTTACTTGCGGGGCGTAGGACTAATAACGTTCACTGTAGACCCTCTCAAGACCAACTTAATAGAAATCAGTCTATCACTAACTCTCTTTACCTCTACCACCTGCTCCCTAAGATCTTTATCTACTAAGATAGCTACCCCATTTCTATGTCTCACGCTACCTGAGTACCACAACTTATATCCATCCACATCTCTCGCTTTAGTGCCTACCCATTTAGTTTCCTGGACACACGCTACACTAACCCTTCTCTTTCTAAAAATCTTCACCAGCTCTATAGACTTACCTTACAAATTACCTATGTTCCAAGACCCAACTCGCAACCTAGAAGCTCTCTTTTCCCGCGTAACCTTACTAACCCTAGTCCCTAACCCCAAACACGATCCTAGACCCGACCCAGACCCAACCCCTCCAAACCCCAACCTAGACCCAACACCTCCTGACTCTGACCCCGACCCTAACCTATGACATGACCCTTGTCTACCATTGCCAATCACAACCACTATACAATAAAGAGGAAAAGGATGAAAGGAAAAAGGGAAGAAAGATAACAAAGGGGGATCAAGATAAGGTAAAAGAGCACACTAGTTACAATGAAGTCAATAAAGGAGCTAGGGACACAGACAACAATTTATAATAGATAGAGAGCAACAAAACCAATAATATAACATAAATTTTGATAAACAATAGTTAATAGCGGGAACTAATACTGCTACAATTAATGGATATGCTAGTAAATCAAGTAACAGTAATCAGACAAGGTAACACACTCCAAAGCTACTAAGAACAATAAAAAGATTCACACGTAAAATACTATTACAAAGTAACCAATCAACTAGAAATTCGACACCCACAACCAAATAATAAGCCAAGAATAGTACAGAACACTGCTAGTATCAAGAAAGCTATAAACAACTAGAAAAGATGGATTGAGTGCACTTGGTCAAAGCTGGGTTATGTCCGTATACTTGGTTGAGTCACTGGATTCGGGTAATTTGAGGTAGAAATTGGTCGTAGGAATAGTATTGCCGAAATAGTGTCACCAAAATAGTATCAATGGAATAGTATTCCTATTACCTAAATGTCTCTAGGAAGAGTTGCTGGAGCATCTTCTGAGCGTTATCCGGTGCTTCCAACTTACACCTTCATCGGAGTCGAGCCGGTGGAAACCCTAGTACTGTCGGCGATAGCAGTACAAAGATGGGAAATTAGGGAAGGAAGAGAGAAGGGGATAGAGAGAGAACTCAAGAGAGAGAAAATAGGGGAGAGAGGAAGTAACCCTAATATCTTAAAAGATATCTATAGATTTTTTAAATCTTGAGAAAATTACAATATTCTCAGATGGAATAAAGGTGTGTTTAGTCCTAGGAGAATTCGTATTGTCACTAATATATCCATTAGATGCCTTATTCACTCCATAGTCCCATGATAATGATATGTATCTGGTACGATGCAGTCCTGAATCAAACTCTAAATAAGATATTTGATGCCCATCACTTAATAATTCAGCATATGCCGTAATAAATAATCCATAATCCCTATAAAATAGATCAGTAGATAGTTAAGGATTTCCAATTATCACTTATGTAAAAATCATATATTTTAAAAAATAAATGATACGTACAATGTGCCACTTGATTGTTGCACAATACCATTAACAAATTGAATATCAAATCTATGCTGGTCCATCTTTTTCTTGTATGCTTCTAGTAGTGACCAGTCCATGCATTCTTTCTTCTTAAAAAAAAATCAGATATTGACTAGTAAGTTGACAATATTTCACCAAGCTCTTTTATCTCAACTACATGACCTATATGAACTTTCAATGAGTTATACACACAAATACATATTTTTTTGAGAACTATGATTGCTAACACCAGTGAAACAATTCCTAATAATTTATTGGCACATACACCTCATCAATCAAATGCCACGAAAGACCTATTGAAATGCATAGACCTTGAATAATTTTATAAATGAATCTCTCTACCGAAGCAACTTTCATTGAAAAAACATTTTCATCCTGAGAGCTTAGACCAGTCTCTGATTGCTTTCAGTGAAAATGAGTGTATGTGTCATGAATGTAGTTCTTGAATATGCAATTAGCGGGAATATATACAGATTCATTGGTGGTGTTCAATTTTGCTTTCTTGCGAAGATAGTAGAATACCACATCGATTTGTTGTATTGGAAGATTAAAATATATAAGAACATTTGATTTATATATGTCATACATAATACAAGTGTAAATCAGTTGATACATACGGATTTATAAAAAAAATGTGAATGGAAAATAATTAAACTATGAGTTCATGTAGAATATTTATATATGTATCAACTACTATGTATGTGGTCAATATATATGGCAGAAATTGCATAAAGATATGATATGTGTGAAAAATCTATATACACAGTACACCACTAGAAAATAAGAAATATAAATTTATGCTTAATTCATAAAAAAAAATCCAGTTAGGTGCTATATATATTTGTTTAAGGCATACCTCATTATTTCACCATGTATTTGACTGTGCCATGTTGTAAAAATAATTTTTTTCACTGAATGTGCAACTACAAAATCAAACTTTAGTTTTAGGTTATCGTATTTAGCGATGTAGTGCTCATCTTTCCCTTTCCTATAAGCATATTATGATTCCAATCAATATTGAGAATAATAAATATATATGATATTTTGAAAGGTGATTCATCAATCTTACCTACTAGTAAGTGTTTTGTATAGTCCAACTGACATCCGAAGAGAGAACTTAGAGAACAACTCTTTAGCATATGGTCCATAAATGTTGTGACCTTCAAACGGGCAGTTCAACTTTTTGCAAGACTGGATGACTACTTTATCTTTTGACCCAGAATAAGAAATATTGATATATGGTGACTGATAAAATTTGAAAGCTGCATATTTTGTTGGGCAGGTTTCTTGACGACATCTGAAAGATTTGTCTTGCACACTGAGAAATAGTTACAATAGCACTGTGATTAATATAAGACTGACTATCGATGTTGCCTTGCATATTGCATGTGTCGATAGCTGCAATAACACTATCAGTGATGGATAATTGGTTATCAGTGATTCCTGTTGGATAGGCTGCAGACAATAGTGGTAGATATAAGGCAATTTCTTCATCTAAATCTTCATCTATATTATGAATATCTTCTTCAACCTCCTGTTTGACTTATGTGAAAAGTAAAATTTTTGTGAGATTGAATTTTTGATAGGAAGTGATTAAACTAACTATATGTATCAAATTGATACATGTGAAATCATATGTATCAAAATAGTACATCTGGAAAACATAATGAACATATATTAAACTTTGATTACTGGAATCTTGGATCTGTTTAAGATTGGTTTAAAATTTGTTACTAAGGATCTATTATTTAAACATAAAAATTTAAAATTTATTTGTTACTATTACAATGAATAATTTCAACACAACCAAATAATGACAATTTAACTGTATGAGCAATCTCCAATATAAGTAAATCAATAGTACCTCCTGGCGTATGTTTCTTAGACCTTCATCTATTTTTGTGGTTGCATTATACATCTCTTCTTCTTGCACTTTATCTGTATACCCACTAACAGACTCCTGCTTGACATACGTCAACAATGATCTTTGTGTGAAATTGAATTGTGGACATGTTTTCTTTGAACTTTCAATATGTATAGTTATGATATACTTGCAATCTTATGTATCAAAATGATACAATCATACCATATCCAACATCTGTAACTAGAATCCTAGAGATCTGAAAAATCTAACATTTGTTTCCAACATCATACTCTACTTGACATTTTAGAATAATGAACTGTGTAAAATTAATTTTTTGGATAGATTTTGGTTAAACTTTCTATATGTATCAAAATGATACATCTGAAAAACTTAATCAGTACATATCCAACATTAGTTACTGAAGTGTTATAGAATTATATCTATAGTTTCAACACTTTCAATAATGACAAATAAACTATTTGAGGTTAATAGTTTGAGCAAGTGAAAACAATCAATCACACAATTAAGTCAATTTAATTAACAATCAAATGTGTTATTCTTATTACCTTTACACGCTCGTCAACTCCTTCTTCATTGCCACCTACTTTAGATGATCATTTGTAATCCTCTACAACATTGTCACTTTTAGAGTCTATATTGTGCTCATTATGAGATTGAGGAGGATCCCCTTCTCTATCCGAAATATCTTTTTCAATTTCATGCATGATAACAAATTAGAACAATACGGTAATATTGTGATATTAATGATAAATTTTGAATACCTTGTCATATGAAGTATAACCTTCTTTCACAACTTTTATAATGCATGTATAATGGTCCATCGTCATCGTTTAAAACTTATTGAATTTCATGTCAACCTACATTGTGAATAACGACTAGTCAATGGATATACTATGATTGACTTGTGGTGTCAAATAACATGTGGTTAATGTTTATTTAGTTTGTCAATGCAATCATGCAGATATACCTTGTGGATATACCTTATGTATCATATTAAAATATGTATTATCATTAATGTAACATACCGATCTATTAATTAAATTGATACTTTTTTTTATAGAATTACTTTTATTTCTGATTAAATATTCATAAACTTATAACATTGTACATGTAATAGGTGAAGATTGTTTTTTTTTTTTAAAAAAATGTTATACTTACATAAGTCTTAACATAAGACTTTATGTCGTCCAAGTCTAACATGAAAAATGATTACTTTTTCTTAACAACAGAAGATGCATTAGGTGCATTCCTCTTTTCAACATTATGCATAACTGTGTCTTTTTTCAAGAAAACATGAGGCTCTGAATGAGCTCTTTACTACACGTGAAATCACTTTTTTTTACTCCTCGTCAATTTTTTGTTTCTTTGTAGGAGGGTGTGAAGATGGACTGACACCAATCATCATCTTTTTAAGCGGGTTTGCATTTGATGGAGTACTGAAATCATCAAATTCATGTAGAATTTTAGTCGGAGAAGTTCTTTCAGATTCTTGTTGTACAGATACGGTCTATGCTACACTGGTACCATCATCTGTTGGACCAAATGTAAGAAGTTTGGAAAAATCAAGTTGGTTCAACTTTTGTGGTGACGGGGATAAATTCCTATATACAAGATGAACAAAAATAACACAAAAGACAAAAAAATATCTAATTATATTTACTTAAAAATTAACAATAGATATACAAAAGTCTGACTGAAAAAACAATACCTTACTAAATATGCCCTCCATCAATATCTCATATCTTGGCTTTGGTTTAACCACTTTTCAGTTAACCATCCTTGGGATTAAATTATTCTCATGAACGGCTATTGATTCATCAACTTTGGAACAACATTTATACTACCAAATCTGAAGAGCATATGGCATACCATTCAAACGATAATACTATTGCACCTCATTCATGGACCGACTAAATGAAGTCATCAGTTTTGAAAATGCCAATTTACCTCATAAAAATTGACTATAACTTTCATCCTCAATCATATGAAATTCTCGAGCAAGGATATTGTCTTTATCTAGTTGTGATAACACAAATATGTGAATAAAGTACAAAATCCCAATCTTTACAGCATCTTTGAGATTTCTTCCCCACTTTTTAATCAAAAAATAATTGATCAACTCGTTTTTTTGACATTTTCTGTGGATTTTGAAAAATATTTTTTTTGTAATCTATAGGGTGAAAGGTCAGAATAGTTGAAATCATCTTCATTCCCAATACATTTCAAATTGATAACAATGGCAAACTCATACAATGAAAAATGAAGAATGGTATTATTGACCAATATCCTTACCTGGTCCTGATAAGGGTGTTGAACCTCGAAGGTCATCAATCATCTTGCTATCAATCCTTGAAAGTTACAATTAGGGAGGTCCAGAAATGACCCAAAACAGGTGCTTCAAAAGATTTTGATTCCTTCATCCTTCAAAACTTCTTTAAGCTTATCTACTACATTGAGGTTGTGTGCACTACCATACCTTAAGTCGTGGGCAGATCATTTTTTTACAACCAAATTAAAATTTTACCAACAACAAATATTGACAATATCATAAATTAAATGATGATTCATATGTCAAATGTATCACCTATTTATAAATGAAAACAACAATAAAATAAGTATAGAAAATATTAGGACATATGTATCACCAATAATTTGATCCTCAAAGTATCACTCTTACAGTGTAAAACAATATGTATCACCAATTATATAACATCAAATGTATCACTCGTATAGTGTGAACAATATGTATCACCTATTAATTGAAATAACAACTGTATCTTCCATATGAATCACCATTATACCCATATAATGATAACATATGTATCATTCATATGAATCACCATTAAACTATAAATATGTATCAATAACTTAATAATTTTATATATGTATCAAGCGATTTTAAAAAAAAATTATGTACCACCTATATGTATCACGGATGATATCAATATCTAATTCAACGGGGAATTAGGGATATGCTCTATTTTCTCCTGATCTTTTATTTTCATGTTCGATTCTTGATTTTTGACAGCAAAATATTCCGTAATATTCTTCATTTTTTCAGGATCATTGCAGTGCTTTGACCTATTTTTACGAAAACCTTCCTCTGTGTATTCAAAGTTACAACTTGATGACTTGCAGAAACACCTTTTTGTGTTTCGATTTGGAAAATCCTCAAATTGAATGAAGTTGAATCTTCATTAGCCATTGAAAATCAAACAAATTAACACAAAAGAAATTAAAACATATATGAATATTAATTTATCTTGTTAAAAATTAACTTAAAATCCACTTAAACAAACGACTCACCTCCTTGAAATAACTGATTTTTTTTTAAATTTAATAAAGTAAATTGACGGTTCTAAGCAGTTGAACAAGTGGAGAAGGAATTTATCTCAAATACTAATAATTTAGGAGAGATTTTAAGGGAGGAAATTGTGAGAAAAATTGTATGAGTTAATGGTGGAGAAAACTTCGGATGGTGTGTTTCTACATATGTATCAAGAGTAAAAGTGAAATCTGAAATTTTAAGAAAATTTTTAAAAATAAGAAATATTGGGTAATATAGTCTCTTAAGTTTGTGATTTTGTGTAAATTATCCTTGTAAATTTCTATGCCTTTGACCTTTATAGAATCAACTTTGTTATGTTTAGTGAGAATTCTTTAATATTGCTATTTGATTTGTGTTGTGAGTTATTAAGTGAGAAATACAAGAAAGTTTTGAAATTGATGTTTGTGTTTGATCCGGGGATGTATGCTTGAATTTAAAGTTTATGAATGATATTGTTTATTCTCTTAATCATATGGTTAGAAGAGTACAATGTGAATTAAGGAATTGTTTGGTTCAAATTGTTGACGAAATTAGTTTTAACTTGAAAGTTTTAATGTGTAGAACTATTAGTTTCTTTAACCTTTTTTTATGATCATTGAGTCAAGTTATTGATATTATACTTGAAAAATTGATTTTTATGAGGTTTTATGATTCTTGACTCTATCCCAAAAATATGTATTATTGAGAGTGATATGTAACTTACTTGGAATTTTTTTTTTTTTGACTTGGGTACTAATTCTCCTCTATGATTTGAAAGTTTGAATTCGAGATCGAATTGTTTTCAGAAAGTAGAGAATGATGCAAGTTCGGAAAGTACTAATTACATGAGAGGATTTCGACTTAACATCAAAGTTTGGGGTGTTTCAAAAGAGTGTGGAAGCCAAAAAAATCAATACAACAAAAAATTAATATTATGTTGAGAGATGCTAAATAGACCAATTTTTTGGCTAAAAAATAGCGACAAATATAAAAAGACCATAACAACCTTTTTCTTTAAAATAAGGGATAATACTCACAAAAATACTTGAACTTTGATCGAATTTTCAGTTGAGCATAGTGAACTTTGCGGGGGTCTTATTACCCCCTATACTTTTTTTTCGTATTTTAATGGCATATATCTGCCAACTTGGACATGTGTAAATATGAGGTTGGCGCGTGTATTACACCGTCAGCCGTCGAAACTGAGTATAGAGTTTTTGGGGGGAATTAAATCCACTTTAAAAAGTTTAGGTGGGTAATAGGACCCCCGTAAAGTTCAGTATGCTCAACTGAAAATTGGATCAAAGTTCAGATATTTTTGTGAGTATTATCCCTTAAAATAAAGTTAAATCTTCATCATTTTTCTGAAATATTAATTGTATGATCCATTTATTATTTTGAGAAAATGACCATTTATTATTTTGAGAAATGGTGTTTGAATCCCACTTATCAAAGAACTTAACGGTCTTCTTCCTTCTTTGATTCCTTTTTATTCTCTTTTTCGAGCCATTTTGCTGCTTCTTCTTCTGCTTAATTCAATTTCTTCCGCTGACATAATATAAAAACTAAAAGTAAGGTGAAAATAAATAACGATATCTTAAGCATTAGAATGAAAAGAATATTATTTACTTTACGTCTTCGTGAAACTCCACCAATATAAAACAATCCTTTAAAATGACAAAACGAAAATATATTTTTAATTTCAGATTTTTTTGTATATGAATAATTATACGTAAGTATCTTTATAATATAACTCAATTTTAAATACATTCTCCATAGTTTAAAATCAAACGCTTACACTTACAGCTCACGCACTATAAAAATTCTATTCATCATAGACCTTCCTATAAAGTTTCTCTATAACTGATGACAATAAAAATATTATCATTAAACGATAAATTAAAAATATAAAGAAATTGTTGTTGCAAATTTGTTCTTATGAAGCTTTAAAAGGAAGATAAAAATTTCATTCGTGCATTTGATTAAAAATGGTTGTTACTTTGTAAAAATACCAAATGATACAAATTATTTAATACGGTATACTAACTATTAGTAACACTCTCTTTCACTTTAAAACATAATAAATTTTTTGTAATTTGATTTAATTATAATATTTTATTTTATATAATCTCTCTTTTATTTTTTAATTTTCGCATATTCTTCCACTTTAAAATTATTTTATATAAAATTAGTTGGATGAAGTTTCATTTATGTAGGATTTTCACTATTCTTTTTGTCTCATATTAGTTGATAACTTTTTTTACATACTACTTTAAGCATAAGGAAGAGAGTTTTACTAATTTACCTTTAAAATACTTTCTTAAAACTTTACAAACTTGTTTTTTACAATTTCAAAAAGCATTAATCGTAGGGGTAAAATGAAAATTTTTAATTAATTTTATCTAAATTTAGTAAGTGAACAAATAATTTGGGACATATATTTTTAGTAAAATGATCAACTAATATAGGAAAGAAGGAGCACATAAAAGGTTTAAATAATTTAGAAAACATAGGAATTGTTATGAAATAATAAAGAACAAAGAACAAGAGTAGAGAGAGAAGAGAGAGTAATTGTTATTTCTCTTGAGGAATGAATTACAATGAAGAAAAATCCCTTTATTTATAGGGAAAACTAACCTTGAGTTTTGTAACTTTTTCATAAATAGACATACACAATATATGGTAAAGTAGGTATTCACTATATATGGTAAAGTAGACATTCACTATATATGGTACATTTGTAACACTCCACCTTTAATGTCTAATTGATAAATAATACGGATATAGGCTCCCTCATTAAAAACCCTGACAAGAAAAACCCAGTGGGATAAAACCTCGTAAGGAAAAAAGATTACAACACGTATTAACTCTCCCTAATGATAATATCCTTGAATCTTTGCATCTCGATCTTGTGCACCATCTTCTTGAAAGTTGCAATTGGAGGAGACTTGGTGAATAAATTAACCACATTGTCACTTGAAAGAATTTAGATAGTGAATAAATTAACCATCTTATTGCATCCCCTATGTACAGATTGACGCAGAAGAAAGTTAAGTTTAGTGGTCAGATTCTTGTGAGAAGAGTTTTCAGGAGTTTAAGACTCGACTCGCCTCAGCCCCAGTTCTTACTTTGCTAGATAGTTTAGATGGGTTTGTTGTGTACTGTGATACATCCAGAGTAGGTTTGAGTTGTGTCCTCATGCAAAGAGGTAAGTTCATAGCCTATGCCTCTAGACAACTTAAGCCTCATGAGAAGAATTACTCTACCCATGATATTGAGCTAGCAACTATAGTATTTGCCTTAAATATTTAGAGGCACTATTTGTACAGGGTGCATGTTGATGTGTTCACAAATCACAAAAGCTTACAGTATGTGTTCTCTCATAAAAATTTGAATTTGTGTCAAAGAAGGTGGATAGAGTTATTGAATAATTATGATATAAGTATTCTGTATCATCCATGCAAGGCTAATATAGTGGTTGATGCTCTTAGTAGATTATCTATGGGTAGTGTTACTCATATGGAGGATGGTAAAAAGAAGTTAGCTCAGGAAGTTCATCAGCTTGCTCGACTAGGTGTCCGCTTAGTCGACTCAGCAGAAGGTAGTGTATGGGTGTAGAGTAGTTCAAAATCAACCCTAGTTTCTGAAGTGAAGGAAAAATAGGATAGAGATCCAGTCTAGTTAAGTTGAAAGAATCAATTAGAGATCAGAAAGTGAAGGTCTTCTCCCAAGGGGGAGATGGTGTGCTGCTTGTTAGGGTCGACTATGTGTGCCTGGTGTAGATGATTTGAGGCCACAAATTCTTGCAAAAGCGTATGGTGCGCGTTACTCGATTCATCTAGGGGCCACTAAGATATACCCTGATTTGTGGGAGATCCATTAGTAGAGTGGGATGAAGAGGGACATTGCAGAGTATGTAGCTAAGTGCTCTACATGCCAGCAGGTTAAGATTGAGCACCAGAAACCTAGTGGGTCCATGTAGGAGTACAATATTCCCACTTGGAAGTAGGAGTAAGTGAACATGGACTTTGTGACAGGTTTGCCTTGTACCCGTCATCAACATGATTCTATTTGGTCTATCGTAGACAAGATGACCAAATCAGTTAATTTTTTGCCGACCCATACCTCTTATTCAGCCGAGGACTATACCAAACTCTATCTTAGAGAGTTGGTTAGGTTGCACGGTGTTCCCTTAGCTATCATCTCAGATAGAGGTACCCAGTTTACCTCTCATTTTTTGAAACCATTCCAAAAGGGCCTCAGTAACCAAGTCCACCTCAATACGGCCTTCCACCCTCAGACAGATGTTCAAGAAGAAAGGAATATTCAGACACTTGAAGATATGTTAAGAGCCTGTATTGTTGATTTTAAAGGTAGTTGGGATGACCACTTGCCCTTGATTGAATTCACATATAATAACAACTACCATTGCAGTATTTAGATGGCTCCGTTTGAGGCTCTTTATGGTGGGAGATGTAGATCTCCGATTAGTTGGTTTGAAGTAGGTAAGGCCAAAGTATTAGGGCCTGAATTGGTGCTTGATGTGTTAGAGAAAGTTCAGTTGATTAGAGAAAGGATTAGGGCAGCCCAGACCCGACAGAAATTATCTGCAGACATGACGAGAAAGGATATCGAATTTGAGGTCGGTGACTTTGTGTACTTGAAAATCTCTCACATGAAGGGAGTGCAGAGGTTCGACAAGAAAGGGAAACTTGGTCCCCGATATGTCGGTCCTTTCAGAATTCTCAGCCATTTTGAAAAGCTAGCATATGAGCTTGAATTGCCTTCAGATCTAGCTTCAGTTCACCCAGTGTTTCATGTTTCATTGTTGAAAAAGTGTGTTGGTGATCCAGCGGTAGTTGTCCCTTGATAAATATGGATGTCCAGAACATCCTTTCCTATAAGGAAGTTCCAATCGAAATTATTGATCTTCAAGTTCGTAGACTAAGGAACAAAGAAGTTCCCTTGGTCAAAGTTTTTTGGTGGAATCAACCTGTTGAGGGAGAAACTTGGGAAGTAGTAGCAGATATGCGGATCAAGTACCCTCATTTTTCACTGTAGATTTAGTTCTAGGTAACTAGTTTCCTCAGATCAACTCTTTTCGCTCCAAGTTTTAGTTTTTTATAGCCATTCATTCGATAGTTCTTGCATTTATATATCAGTTTAGTCATGTTTTCAGTTGTGCATGCCAGATATAACCTCAGTTTTCAGCATCACAAATTTATTAGTCTTATTCGGGGATGAATGTTCCCAAGGGAGAGATATTATAATACCCTAAACATTTCTAGCTCAGTCCAATCCTTAGTACGTACTTGTAACACTTAGAAGCTGGAAAATATCTTGTTTTGGGTAAGTTTCAGGATTTTTGAACGGGGATTGGACTGTATTTGAATTGGAAAAATAGTAGCTCACTGCAATTAGGCCGTGTTGCGGTGAGTATCGCGATGAGCATGTCATCACGTTGCGATAAGCATGTCACCGCGTCGCGATGAAAGCTATTTCAATATTTTTCAATTTCCATAGGGTCACCGTGGTTGTACTGTATCGTGGTGAACCCCAAAATAGCAATTTTCACGGTCCAGAGAGTCACCGCGATTCCACCTCATCGCGGTGGGTATCACGATGATTCACTTACCGCATCACGGTGAGGCCTTAATCGACGTTCCAGTTGTGGGATTTTAAATCCTAAGGGCAATCTTATCTTTCATCAAGCCCCCAAACCATGTAAACAGAGGATTAATCTAGAAATTGAGCAAAATATGCTCATTGTTCATAAAATTTCTCTTCATTAAAACCCTAGCTCTCAAATACAAGATCAAATCTCAAGAAATATCGCCTTTAATCCTCTCAAATTCATTAACCCAGGTGTGTTAAATGTTCATCTAGTGGTTCCTTTCACTCATGGAGTCTAAGTATCCGGTTTAAATTGAAAAAATTATGATCCTTTCAAGTTATCTTGCTTTTAAATTTTGTTTAAACCATGAATTTCTATGAATCTTGTTTATTACCATATTTTAGCAAAATTGATGTCTGTTACTACACTCCATATATTTGAATATTGTTGTCCACTGATTTAATCCATGATTTGTTATAATGGTGTTGAGATTGTACTTTACTACAAGCTTTAATCTAATTCTCATGCTTTATGTACACCATGCATACCAAATGTTTGATAAAATGCCTACAAGGAGGAATATTGAACAATGCTTTTATGTTAAGTCCTTCAAGCTTAAATATTATATTTTACTCTTATTGCTTTGAGTCCTGGGGGTATTGAATACCTGACACCATAGTTGTTTACTTAGTCTCAGCTTAGTATCTTCATATAACTTCAGATTATATTATGAACATTACTAAAACAGTCAGTTAAACTCAGAATAGTTAGTAACTCAGTGTCATTCAGTTGGAAGTAGGACTTAGCACCGAGCGAGTACAGGGATGACGACTTTCCTATCAGATAGGCAGAGTCGGTAGCAATCTATATACTACAGAACTACGTAGCCAATGTAAGATATGAGAAGTCACCCGTCAGTTTAGGTTTGACTATCTCGCAGGGGTCACCCATCAGATTAGGCTTGACACCTTAGTTTTTTGAGATCATACAGTATACCAGTTTAGTAGATCCACATATCCAGCATTATTACCCGTCGCACAGTATTAACACCTTTCCAACTGGGGTTACAGGTTGGACCCCGATTAGCTCAGATTGGGGCATGTCGGTTAGATGATATCTCCCACAGTCTTATTCCAGTAATCGGACCAGTAGTTCAGTCTCAGTGTTTTTTGACCAAGGCGTATAAATATTGGTTATTTCAGTATTTCATTTTATAGATTTTTATTCAGTTCATGTTATATGCTTGGTCATGCATCCCTAGTATCTACAGATTTGACATCCTTTCAGTATTTACAAACTGTCATGCATATATAGTATTTATTGATTTTATATAGTTTCAGTATCTACAGATTTCATGCTCTTTATTCAGTACTCTATGTTTTATATGTATATTCAGACAGTTATTATTCCTGTTCATGAAACCATGCATGCCAGCCTACCTCATTTAGCATACCAGTACATTTGAAGTACTGATCGTATACCTTTCTTTTGTGCTATGATTTATTATATCATAGGTTCTAACGCTTAGTTCTTGGATCACACTTAGACTTCTCAGATCTCAGCAGTAGCAGTGGTGAGTCCTCATATTTCGAAGATGGATTATTTTTTTCATGCTTTCAGTCTAGTAGTTAGTTGGGGTCTGTCCCATCAACTCACAGTTATTCAGTTTAGAGGCTTTCAGACACTATAATCAGTTATTCAATATTCAGACTTCTATTGACATGTTAGTTAATTATTTAGTTTATCTCATATTTCATTATTTATTCAAACTCAGATAGTTATTTCTTCAGATTCATAATTCAGTATTTGCTTCAGTTATTAAAACCTTATGGTGTATCAGTTATTCTTCCACATTTGTGGTTATGTTACTCAATGCTCATATCAGGTACCAGCTCATGGATTAGCTTGTGGTCCCTCAGGATTATAAGCACCATGTGACGCTCAGGGTGTACTCTCGGGGCGTTACAATTACAAACCTTGAAATCACTTTAGATTTATAATCTCACCTTGTTTGGTAGAGTCTCATGTTGATAACGTGTTATGAAATAATAAAGAATAAAGAACAAGAGTAGAGAGAGAAGAGCGAGTAATTGTTATTTCTCTTGAGGGATGAATTACAATGAAGGAAAACCCCTTTATTTATAGGGGAAAACTAACTTTGGGGTTTGTAACTTTTTCATAAATAGGCATACATAATATATGGTAAAGTAGGTATTCATTATATATGGTAAAGTAGACATTCACTATTTATGGTACATTTATAACAGGAATAACATTATTGGGGGATGTACCATAGATTTTCATAATAATATAGAAGATGTAAGTGTTTGATTTTGAGATAAAAGGATCTATATTTAACCGTGTAATGATATAAAAATGTTCAGTGTAATTAATTAGGATCGACATTTATGAACTAAATGATTTTCTTTAATATGTTGAAATCTACCATTCTTAAAGTGTTTTGAGTTTTAACTATCATTATTGAAATATTTTAAACTTTTTTCAAAAATAATTAAATATGAAGTTTAAATTTAGTTAAATATAATAATTAATAAAATGACATAATTATAGATTATTTTAATAACAAATATAAATAATGATTTGCAAATTATCAAATTGGCGAAACATATGAGTACAAGACTACAATATTATTGCCAGATTCTCTTTGGTCGTTGTTAAGAAGGTCGACATATATGAACTAAATGATTTTTATGATTTTAGTAACTTGTCGATGTGTACTATGTCTAAAGAGATTTGATTAGACTGTCGTTATTGAACTATTTTCAGATTATATTTATAATTTTATTTAAATATGTAATTTAAATTTATTTAAATATAATACATAATAAAATTACTTATTTAGAAGTCATATTAATAACAAATATAATTAATGTAAAGTATTTTTTTTTTTTCGGTTAATAGTAATGTATATTATCAAATGGTCGTAACATAGGACACAAGACTATAGCACAATGTGTGACTCTTTTGAATTATTGTTAACTAGGATCGACATATGGACTAGTATATGAATTTTATAATTTATATAATATATCGATGTTTATTATACCTAAACTGTTTTGAGTCTCGATTGTCGTTGTTGAGGTATTTTGAAATTATATTTATATTTTTTATATATATCTTAAATTTACTTAAACAAAACAATTAATATAGTCACTCCCCCTATTTAAAAAAAGAATGACCTACTTTTCTTTTTAGTCCGTTTAAAAAAGAATGATCCCTTTCTTTTTTTGACAATACTTTAAGTTCAACTTTTCACATGACATGTTTAGGGATTAGAGGGCATTTTGGTACATTTATCATAATTTTAATTTTAGGCCACAAGATTCAAAAATCTTCTTTCTTTTCTTAAACTTTGTGTCAAGTCAAAGTAGACCATTCTTTTTGAAATGGAAGGAGTACGTTTTAGGTATTTGTGCATGTGATTTAAAGTCATGATTTCAAATTAACATTTTGACGTGTGATTTGAAATCACGTTTTGAAATCATGAGATGAATTTTCAATTTTTAAAAAAAAAAAAAAAACACGACTTGTGATTTCAAATCGTGATTTTAATTTTTTAAAATATAAATTTGACCCATAAGTTTATATTTTATAAAATAGAACTATTATTGTAAATATCTGCACCATCTAAAATTATTATATTAAAGAACAATTAGTTACTATTATTATTGATTCATAGATTTTTATAAATTATGTGTACTTAAAAGTTTGTAATTATAAATATTTATTTAAGTAGTATGAAGATATGCGATTTATCAACACAATATTTTAGAAAATTACGATATCCTATTTATGAACTATGTGTTTCTCATTTGATAACATTATATAAGAATTAGGAAAACTTAAATAGTTTTCACAAAAGGTGAAATATTTATGTTTATTAAAAAAAAACAACTTAAAAATTTAAATTGCAGGTTCAAATAAAACTTTGACTTCATATCAAATGATTTTATATCATAATTTCACATCTCATGCCTAAACAAGCATTTAATTGGAAGTCAAGTTGCACCCATAATTGAAATTATTGTACTCCCTCCGTCCCAAATTACCCATCCCAAATTTTCTAATTTAATTTTCTATTTTACTTGTCTTTTTTCATTACTAAAGAAGAGACAATTTTTTTTTCATGTTTTACCCTTTGCATTAATTACTTTTTCTTCAAATTAAAATGTAAACATCATTTAATAGGGTACTATGGTAAACTAAGCATGTTATTAATTATTTTTCTTAATCAATGTGTTATCTCAATTTGGGACGGGTAATTTGGGATGGAGGAAATAATTACTAGGGTAGTAATTATTAACTTAGTAATTATGCCAACATGTTTGTTGTCACAGTGTAATTATAAGTGTATTGTTTGCTTGCACAAGTGTAATCACATGGTTATAATAATTCTTTTTAAAAAAATTAATTATCAAAAATCAAAATTTACCAATTTTGGACAACTAAGGTCTTTTATAAAGGATAATAAATTAGATATTTAAGATATATATTGTCTTCTAAAAAGTATATTAGTTAACAAATATATGATCTTTACTAGGAATATACAAAAATAATTGAATAATCATAAAAATTAAAAGTACATGATTTTTAAGAACATCATAAAATGCATGATTGACAAAAAGATTAATATTGTAGATATAATGTCATAAAGTTATTAAAATATTTGACAAAAATATAATCTATCAATTGAAAATACTAAAGCAGTGCGAAATATCAAGTTAATACTATTAAAATAAATAAACTGAAATCGAAAATACAACATAAGTTCTAAATTCAAAACAAAAAAATTAACATAATATTCTTATGCCAAATTTCAACTTAATGTACATAAATATAATTTAAAGTTAAAAAAAAGCACAAGTCAGTAATTTTATTCAACAATGAATTCTATTACAATTTAAAATTTAGATTACGAACACAATTATGATAAATGGAAAAGATAAACAAAAAATAATACAAACAATTGCATGAAATGACAAGAATTTATAAAAGTCAAAAAATTATAAGTAATGTAATGAATATAAATAATGTAAAATATAAAACATATTTTTTAAAATTAATTATTTTGAATAATAAAAATAAATAAGAATTTAAAAAATAAAAAAAAGAAGTTAAAATGAAAAGAAATTAAATAAAAAATAAAAGAAAGAAATTAAAAGGTAACCTTATAATTACACCATGTAATTATCAATAATTCATAACTCTCTCCTGAAAATTCAATGTAATTTCTCCTTCCATGTAAACTCAATTACCCGCTAACAAAGTAATTACCTGGTCAACTAAATGGACCAACCAATGTAATTATACCCAAATATACCAAATTATATTCTCAGGGTAACTTTTCAAATAGACCGTAAGTAATAATTTACTAGTCAACATAAATGTGTTGAATCTTATATCTAAGGAAAAAAAAACTATCTATAAGAAAATATACTAATGCATTTATTCGGTTTATTATGTTCACGATACTTTATATTAGAATTTTCAAAGAAATACACAATGAAAAATGAAATGGTTGAAAACTCAATAGATAAATAAATTTTTGAAGTAGCATATATATGACTAAAAATCATGATAATTGTACTTGCCTAACTAAGTAATTTTATATTGGTGGTGGAATGAAGAAGTCAAACGAAAGGTGGAGATTAAGAAGGCAGCGTATGCTAAGTTGGTGAAGAGCAAGGATGACGAGGAGAAGCAGATGAATAAGGAGGTGTATAAGTTATCTCGGAAAGAGAGCTAAGGTAGCGGTTATAGTGGCGAAGACAACGACTTTCGAGAGCTTGTATGCAGCTTTAGAGGAGAAAGGTGGGGATATGAAGTTGTATAGGCTTGCCAAGGCTAGGGAGCGAAAGGCTCGTGACTTTAACCAAGTGAAGTCCATCAAGGGGGAGGATGGTAAAGTGTTGGTGGAGGTTGCCCTCATTAGGAAGAGGTGACAATCTTATTTTCATAGATTTTTGAACAAAGAGGGGGATAAAGGTTTTGTGCTGGGGGACTTGGAGAACTGAGAAAAGTGTCCCGATTATGATTATTGTAGATATATCAAGATGGAGGAGGTCAAGGAGGCTATTTGTAGGATACGTAGAGGAAGGGCAACTAGGCCAGATGAGATTCTAGTGGAATTTTAGAAGAGCACTAGCGGGGCAGGTTTAAAGTGGCTGACGAGATTGTTTAACACTATTTTTAGGGTGGCAAAGATGCCCGAAGTATGAAGATGGAGTACGACGGTTCCCTTATAAAAGAACCAGGTGGACATTCAGAGTTGTAACAACTATAGGGGTACCAAGTTGTTGAGTCTTACTATGAAGGTTTGGGAAAGGGTGGTAAAGTTGAGACTGAGGAAGATCGTGACTATTTTTGAGAATCAGTTCGGTTCTCGACAATTGAGGCCATTTACCTCATGAGGAGATTAGTAGAGCAGTTTAGGGAGAGAAAGAAGAACTTTCACATGGTGTTTATCAATCTTGAGAAGACGTATGACAAAGTTTCTATGGAGATTTTATGGAGGTGCTGGAAGGCTTGAGGGATGCTCGTGGCTTACACTAGGTCGATCTAGAACATGTATGATGTTGCGAAGACTTGTGTGAGGATGGCAGGAGGGGATTCAGATCACTTTCCAATTTTTGACAAGGTTGCACTAGGGATCGACTCTTAGTTTTTATTTTCCTTGGTGATGGATGTTTTTATGCGACATATCCAAGAAGAGGTGCCTTGTTGTATGTTATTTACTGATGATGTTATACTAGATTGATGAAACTCAAGGAGGAGTTAATGATAAGTTGGAGCTTTGGAGACAGACCATTGAGTCTAAAGTATTTAGGTTGAGTAGGTTTAAGATAGAGTACTTAGAATATAAGTTTAGTGATTTGTCACACGAGACAGACGTGGTAGTGAAGCTTGATTCCCAATTTGTCCAAAAAAGGAAGTGTTGTAATTACCTTTGGTCTATGATTCAAGGGAATAAGGAGATTGATGAGGATGTCACGCACCGTATTGGTGTAGGTTGGTTGAAATGGAGGCTCGCTTCGAGAGTCTTGTATGATAAGAAGGTGCATCTAAAACTCAAAGGTAAGTTCTACAGAGTGCTAGTTCAACCGGCAATGTTGTAAAGAGTGGAGTGTTTTCTAGTTAAGAACTCCCACATACAGAAGTTGAAGGTGGCAGAGATAAGAATGTTGTGATGGATGTGTGGACTTACCAGGAGGGATAAGGTTATAAATGAGATTATTCGGGCGAAGATGAGAGTGGCTTCGGTGGAGGATAAGATACAGGAAGTGAGGTTGCGATAGTTCAGGTATATGATGAGGAGGGGCATGAGTGCTCCAGTACGAAGGTGTGAGAGGCTGGCTATGGATGGTTTTAGGCGGGGGAGTGATAGGCCTAAGAAGTATTGAAGTGAGGTGATTAGACATGACATGGAGCAGTTACAGCTTACGTAGGACATGCCCCTTGATAAGAAGGTACGGAGGACGTGGATTAGGGTCTAGGGTTAGGGGGTAGGAGTACATTAGGGTCTAGGGTTAGGGGGTAGGAGTACATCCGTGGTGTATTGGTGGTATCTATGTTTTTCGAATCGATATTTTTTTAGTATTACCTTGCCCGTGTCTTATTTCTGTTGTTATCCTTTACTATCTGTTATTATAGTATTACCTTGTGGTTGTATGCTTTTATGTGTTTTGTTTGTTATAGTGTTATCTGTCCTGAGTCGGAGGTCTATCGAAAAGAACCTTTCTACTTCATTTGAGATAGTGGGATGGACTGCATACACTTTACCCTCCCCAGACCCCACTCAATGGGAATACACTGGATATGTTGTTGTTGTTGTATTTGTAATAAATAATAAAAATGGAATGCTGATAAAATCCTTTCTTTAATATACTCCAACTATTCTAAATTACTCGAAATATTAATTTTATTTGTCTGTTAGTTTTATTTTAAATTAATAAAATTTCTTAAACAAGTGGAATGACCAAACGTTTTTCATCTTCTTTGTATGGTAAGTTCTTGAAGTGGAAACTCAACAATCAAACAATCAAGAAAAATGCTCATTCCTAATGTATTGAAAAAGTATCACATTTATTAGAAAATAGCTAATAGATACATTAATTAGAAAATTTTAGATCTGAAAAAGAAGGGTAAAAATGTCACAAACGAAATTAGTTCATAGTGTAAATTAGTAACAACAACAACATCAGCAGCAACAACAACAATAATAACAATAACAATAACAACATCAATAATAATAATAATAAGACTAAGTGTTTATAAATTGTGAGTATGCATATTTATGAAAATAATTTAATAAATATTAATATAACTATCTAAAAATATTATATTTAAATTAATGAATTATATATACTATATAAAAATTATAAAATTAAATGATAAAATAAGTTGCATAGTTCAATATCATGGATTCGAAGCTTCGGTGTTTATTTAATACCAAAACAATACATAAAGAGACTTTAATATTTGAAACTAATAATGTTGATAAAATATTAGCCTAGGAGAAATATTGGGAGATCAAAATTGATGTCAACAACAACAAATATGAATTTGAAATGATCTAATTTGAACAAATAATTACATAATTAATTCAAGAAAGAAGAGAATTGAACTCATAAATGATTATCTTACCAAAAGATATTCAATACAGAGACAAAGTGATTCAACCCATAAACTCACAAAGAGTATTCACTAAAACTATAGTGTAGCTCAAATAATTCTCATCCTATCCTATTTATAGTGCCAGAGTTCACTAAAATTTGAAAAGATCTAAACGCCGGTAATCACATATGCATCATATTACGATCAAAGAAACCTAAAATATAATTGAAAAAATTCTTTTGGCCACAATGATTTTGACAAAAATGGCCCAAATATGATAATAATGCTTGTTGATCTTCTTCTTCTTCTTCTTCTTCTTCTTCTTCTTCTTCTTCTTCTTCTTATTATTATTATTATTATTATTATTATTATTATTATTATTATTATTATTATAATTATTGTCATCGTCGTCGTCATCACCATCATCTTCATATATACAAAAAATCTCATATTAATCAGAGAAAAAATCACGCAACAAAAAAATAGATTGAACCTACATATCCTTTATTAAAACAATAATTCTTAAAATAGAGATATTAAATATACATGCAAATCAACAGAATATAATCAATTCATTATGTGTTGTACTAATGCTACTTAAATCAACAGTAACGAACTTCAAGGAATTTGAAATATTCAATATCACCAAATTGGTGTCATTTATCTTTCCTTTTATTTTTTCTTTTAATGATTATTTTAATCATTACTAGTATTGAAAGTCAAGTAATCCAAACCTTTTCTTGACTTAGGGTGAATTTGTTTTAGTTGCTTCAAATAAATATAGGTATTAAATCGTAATCTCAACTAAAACAGACATTGGATTTTGCAATAATCTCCAGCACTAGCATTAGTAAATATTCACGACAACAAATCGACTTTGAATAGTAGACCTTACAATCACATGAAATTCAATTACCGAATACAGTAAGATAATTTATAACTGTAATGATCTTTCGGGTCATTTTTCATATTCCCGCTTATTTTCGTCATTAGAGCTTTTCAATAGTTGTCCCAAGTTATTTATGACTTGTTGGGACTGACATTTCGGTTACCAAATTATTCGTTTGTTATTTAGAGTCAATTCCATATTTAGAAGTTTTCGCTAGTTCCAAATAGCCACTGGGCAAAAACTTCAGTAAAATGACCTTGTATGCGAATTCTGACTATGCCAGCAACTCCAGAATATTGATTTTAGGCTAGGTAGATAAGGGTTCGAGTCCCGAGGCACCCAAACCCATTTCGACCTATTGATCGAAAAGTTGAAAAATTAAAAATTTGAGTGTGGGACCCATATTTGATCTAAACAATCTCGAATGAAAAATTTGAGTGCGCCATTAAGTTCAGAACGTCGAATTTATTGTGACAACATAGCTTGTTTGCGTACAGAAAATTTCGAATGAATTCTGAGGGTATGACAGAAACTTGAAAAATTTTCAAGTTTCTAGTTGCTATCTGGTGTGCTAGCAATCGCCAACCATGGGAGGCGATCTTGACTCCTCGTACAGAGGAGATGGTACGATCGCGACTAGTCTGTCCAGGATGGGGATAGTGCGATCGCAGATATGTCTGTCGTGATAGCAACATCTAATTACCTGGTGGGGGTATAAAGAAGCCCCTTATATCGCGAATTAACCCATTTTTCATCCATACCTTGAGAGCAAAATCCTTAAGGCGTGATGTATCTCAAAACTGTGATTTGTGGGTGACTTGGGAGCTTGATTAACATCGATTTTTGTGATTATTTTCCAAATTGAGGTAACATTTCTGTCACGATCCAAACCAGGGTCTGGCTATGACAGGTATCTCAAGCCCACCATGGACAAGAGACCATCCCCACCGCCTAACCTCATGAGTATAAAATAATAATAGTAATAATAACAATGCGGAAGCCAATAAATAGTAATAAGAAGATGAATAAATGACTAAATGAAGCTAAGAGTCAAAACAATAACTAACCGACCCACATCTGTCCACAATAGCCTCTAAAACCAAAATACCAAATAGGTCGGGACATGCCCCCGACCATGACCAAAAAATTCAAAAGTACTGAGTCAAAATAAAGAATATAGAAATGATAAGTCATTCTGAAAGATGGAGGCTCACTACTTCACAACAACTCCACAGATGTGCTAATCCACCTAATGCTACACATGGGTAAAAGAAGTGTCTTTGGACCTTACATTGTGAAATAATGTAGCGTCCTAGGACGGTAAGTGGGATAAGCACTGACATGCAACTCAGGAAAGGTGATAAAATAAATGTCATGTCTGAAATCAGTCAAAACCACATGCACACATTCATATATACATATATAAGATGTCGGGATAGGGAACAAGGTTTAGGCATGAGAGAACCTACGAGCTATATGAGTTCAGCTCCCCCTGTTGAAAGAGCCCCAGTGCGTGTTAGCCTCACAAACTAGAGAAATATGAGGAAGGGCCAAATCCACAGAGGCTTCAACTATTACAAATATATATATATATATATATATATATATATATAAACTATTCACACGATCATAAAGACCCCCACACCGGCAAACGTGGTTTCCAGTATCGGTTCTCCGGGACCTCCACCTTCCACGATGAGCTACACAACCCCTTTAATCCCAAATTAAAATCGTTTACACATATTTCCATCCATTAACCAATGAGTCTTTTAATTAGGCATTTACCATTGGTATCGTCATATCAAATAAAGTTAAGCTTGCAAATTAATTTCATTATGTCATTCCAAAATCAATTAGCTAAATTGACTCTAAAGTTCCTAATTTAAAATCAATCCATGGCAAGCAAGGCCTTTCAAAATCAATTTATATTCCATTAACCTTTTATGCAATGCAAGGTTTCAAAAGTGAAGTGGATTGTGTATATGTCTATATTTTAAAATCAATTTCACAAGTTGGGTTGAAGTTAAAGTAAATTCCAAACTATTAAGCCATAAAATTTACGAAAATTCATGTTCCCCACTTTAATTTCCACACCCATGCATTTATTTAGTTCAAAATCATGAGCATAAAGCATAAACAACCAATTCAAAATCATGGAAATTCAATTCATGTAACAATCATTCCAAATCCCTCAATCCATATTCAAAACCCAACATTAAACTACATGGACAATAATTAAACACATGCTTTTGTATAAAATTAATTTAGAGGAGAGATACATGTTTGAAACATGCAAGAATTTTGAAGCAATTTGAAGTTTGAAGCTCGAATGATGAATGCATAGTGAAACCCTTTAATGTTCTTGGGTTTTGTATTTGAGAGTGAAATAGGGGGATTTGATCTTTGAAAATTGATGGAAATGGGACTATTTTATGTTTAAAAGTCGTGAAAAAGGTAAAAAGATCAAAATCCCCTCACTCTTGAGTGAAAAAAATAAGACTGAATAAAAACTACACCTTGGTATGGCACACCAATATCACGGAGGTTATCCTCCGTTCTACGCCAATATCACGAAGGGTAACCTCCATGACACGGCGATAACGCGGGGGCTCACCACCTCAAAGTTTCAAAATTGTCCCGAATCCTTTTCAAAAATTTTAAAACCTTTCCAAATTACCCTTTTAACATCCCTAAACACAATTCAAGTTAAAAATTGATATTACGAATATAGTAGGGTCAAAATAAAATCATTGAAATTTTTAAGCATCTTACATTATCTCTTCTTAGGATCATTCATCCACGAATAATGAGTTAGAACACTTCTAGCACCATAATAGCAAGAATAAACCAGAATCAAATGATAAACTCGAATTTCGACAAGAGGAAATGAAATTCATACCTTAAGCACTTTCATCCAACCCATGGAACAAGAATGGATACTTGGCATTCATATCTTCCTTAGATTCCTATGTAGTCTCTTCCACTTTTCGGTTTCTCCAAAGAACCTTCCCTGAAGATACGTCCTTGGTTCTCAACCTACGAACTTATCTATCCAATATCTCAACTGGGACTTCCTCATAAGACAAAGAATCCACAATACCAACATCCTCAATAGGCACTATCAAGGAAAGATCACCCACATACTTTCTCAGTACTTTAAGCAGTCTTAAGTCTCTATCTAATCACTTTTACCTTCACCATGGCTTAGTGAATCAAGTCAGGACCAAACAACGTAGTCTTACCAACTTCAAACCACCCAATGGGAGACCTACACCTCCTACTATAAAGAGCCTAAAAAGGAGCCATCTGAATGCTTGAATGATAACTATTATTATATGTAAACTCAATGAGTGGCAAGTGATCTACCCAGCTACCCTTAAAATCAATCACACAAGCCCTTAGCATATCCTTCAATGTTCAAATAGTACACTCCGCTTGCCCATCCGTTTGAGGGTGGAAAACGGTGCAAAGGTTCACCTGTGTACCTAAACCTTTTTGAAAGGAATGCCAAAAGTGAGATAAAAACTATGTACCTTGGTCTGAGATAATGGACATGGGAGCACCATGCAACTTCACAATCTCTTGAATGTACAACTTCGTATAATCCCCTCCTGAGTGTTAGTCCTCACAAGCAAGAAGTGAGCAGACTTAGTAATCTTATCTATGATGACCCAAATCGAATCATACTCATTACGATACTGTGGAAAACCCATAATAAAATCTATATTAATCATCTCCCACTTCCACATAGGCAACTCTATCTCTTGAGACATGCCACGAGGCCTCAAGTGCTCAACCTTAACTTGCTGATAAATTATTCACTTAGCAACAAAATTTGTTGCATCCCTCTTTATATTGTTCTACTGTAGATTTTCACATGTACCCCATACAGATAATGGCGCCAAATCTTCAAAGCAAAAACCATAGCTGCCAACTCTAGATCACGAGTCGGATAGTTCCTCTTATGAACCTTAAGCTACGTAGAAACATAGGCTACTACCTTACTATGTTGCATCAAAACATAACCCAGTCCCACATAGGATGCATCACAAAACACAATAAAAACATCTGTACCCTCGGGTAAGGTCAAAACTGGTGCAAAACTCAGCTTATTCCTTAACTTCTCAAATCTACCCTCATAAGCATTGGACCACAAGAACTTAACTTTTTTCTGAGTTAATTTTATTAGAAGAACAACGATAGATGAAAAACTTTGCATAAATCTCCTATAATATCCAGCTAAACCCAAGAAGCTCCCAATGTCGATCGGAGTCGTAGGTATTGTCCATATCTTCACCACCTCAACTTTTCGTGGATCCACCTTGATCCTCTCACTAGAAATAACATGACCAAGGAAGTCTTAACATTCAAACAAAACTCACACTTCAAAAAACTTCGCGTACAACTTTTAATCCTTAAGGGTTTGCAATACAATTAAGAGGTGATTGACATGATCCACCTCATTCTTAGAATACACCAAAATATCATCAATGAAGATAATGACGATCAAGTCTAAAAACTACCTAAAAACCCAATTCATAAAATCTATAAAAGTTGCCGAAGCATTAGTCAATTCAAATAACATAATCAAAAACTTATAGACCATACCAAGTTCAAAAAGTAGTATTGGGAATATCAACCTCCCTAATCTTTAATTGATGATAACTTAAACGAAGATCAATCTTAGAGAAGCATCTAGTACCCTAAAATTAATCAAAAGATCAGCAATCCTTGGAAGAGGGTACTTATTCTTCATTGTCACCTTATTCAACTGATGGTAATCTATACACATCCAAAGAGACCCAACTTTCTTTCGTACAAAATGTACAGGAGCACCCCACGGAGAAATACTAGGACAAATGAACCCTTTATCAAGAAGATTTTTCAACTACTCCTATAGCTTCTATAATTCAGTTGGAGCCATTCTATACAGAGGAATGAAAATAAGATGAGTGATCGGTAGAAGATCAATCCCAAAATCTATCTCCCTATAAGGAGGAATCCCAGAAAGATCATCAGGAAAAACTTCAGGAAATTCATTAACCATGGGGACAGAATCCAAAGAAGGACTTTCGGAGTCAGAATCCTTAACCTGAACTAGATGATATAAACACCCTTTAGAAATAAATTTTTGGGCTCTAATATAAGCGATAACCTCCCTTTAGGCACTAAGGAACTTCCCTCCCATTCAATTATCAGTTAGCTAGGAAACTGAAATTGACTTTTTGGATCATACATACTAAGATGCATAGCACGAATGAAGCCAATCCACCCCAAAGATAACATCAAAATCCACCATATCTATCTTTATCAGATCTACTAATATCTCCCTATGGAAGATAGACACCACACAACCTCTATAGATTTTTCTAGCCGCAATAGAATTACCCATTGAGGTAGACACAGAAAAAAGGTCGAAAATACTTCTGGGACCAAAACCAAAATGCACAGTCACATAAGGGGTCACATAAGAAAGGATAAACCCCGGGTCAATCAAATAATACATATCATGAGAAAAGAGTTTTAGCATTTCATTAATAACCTCTGGAGATACCACTGATTCTCGGTGAGTCGTAAATTTATAAAGGCAATTTTGGTTGGTGCCGGTACTAGAAGTAGCACCCTTTGGGGCAGAAGCTAAACACATGGCAACCAAAACTTTATTAGCCCTAGTAGAGACTCTAGCTGAAGACAATCTCGTTGCACGTGACCTAACTGACAATAGTTATAACACTAATTCCTCTCTTTCTCAACATAACCACAATAAAGCTGCCCACAAAAATAATAAGGAGGGTAAGGTGGGGCTGAATGAGCTCCATTATCCTGATACTGAGCAACCTGTGCCTTATAACCACCGTTATCCTTAGAATAATGATCACCTGAAAGATTAGGATAGGGAGAACTAGTAGATGAATAAGAATTGCCCTAGTTCTTCTTTTTGGTCCACTATCTTCCGTTTCTCCTACTATTTTACCAACCCCCAACCTGATCTGAATACTTGAACTTCTTACTCTGTCTCTTCCTAATCTCTGCCTGTTTCTTTTTTTCATCCTCAACCTACTGTATATAAACCATAAGTCTGGTGATGTCTATATTATTATTCAGTATTGTAATCTTACACTCCAATACAAAGTCTTAGGACAACTCAGAAACAAACTTCCTCAACTTAGATCTCAAGTTAGACACCAACTCTGGAGCATAACGAGACAGCTACTGAAATTTTAATGCATACTCTTTCACACTCATCTTACCTTTCTTTAGATTAACATAGTCCTTAGTGTTAGCTTCCCTCAAATCTTGAGGAAAGAAGTGATCAAGAAAGGCACCAAAAAACTCATCTTATATTGTCGACTCTGTATCATCACCCCATAACTACTCCTACTCCTCATACCATTGATAAGCTATATTGTTCAACTGAGATGCAAAAACTCTACACCTTCAGAATCAGTAACATGCATCACTCTAAAAATCTTCTCCATCTCATCTAAAACCCCCCCGAGGATCCTCCTTAACCTTAAAGCCTATAAAGGTTGGGGGATTCAACCTCATGAACTATCCAACCCGACTGACCTCGTATAAAGAAGCAACAAAACCAACATGATACAACTTATGAGACTGAGATGTCACCAACTAAGTAAGCAAATAAATATATCGACAGAGCTCCGCATTAGAGATGTCCTCCTGAGGCGGCTGATCATAAGAATAACCACCCTTAAAAGTTCGAGAAGGACTAGTAGAGACAGGTGGAACTCTATATGGAGTGGCACAATTAGGAGCAGGTACCCCAGACCGAGTTTGTACTCCATAAATAGGGCGAGTCCTCTGTATATTGTCCTCAGGTAAGACAGTGTTCCCAACAGAGTTTCTATAAATATCAAATCACTTGGGAGACATGATATGAAATGCGAGAAAACCAAGATTTAGAGAAGTTTCATAACACTAGACTCTATAGACCAAAAGTAGAACACAAGAAAGGGAAACAATATTAAATGCCTTGTAGCTTTCATCTTATAAGTGTGATGCTCTACACTCCCATAAAAAGGACTCTACTCAACACGACTTTGTGGACACCCAATGAATCTAAATCATGCTCTAATTCCAGGCTTGTTATGAACCGAACTAGGTCCTGACCATGGACCAGAGACCACCCCCATCGCCTAACCTCATGAGAGTAAAATAATAATAATAATAATAATAATAATAATAATAATAATAATAATAATAATGTGGAATCTAATAAATAGTAATAAAAAGATGGATAAATGACTCAATGAAGCTAAGAGTAAAAACAATAACTAACCAACCTACATCTATCAAAAATAGCCTCTAAAACTAAAATACCAAATAGGTTGGGACATGCCCCTAGCTATGACCAAAAGAACCCAAAAGTACTGAGTCAAAATTAAGAATATTGAAATGATAAGGCTTTTCTAAAAGATAGAGGCTCACTACTTCACATCAACTCGACAGACGCGCTAATCCACCTACAATGTACAGGGGTAAAAAAGTATCTATGGACCCTACATTGTGAAATAATGTAGCATCCTAGGACAGTTAGTAGGATAAGCATAGACATGCAACTCAAGAAAGGTGATAAAATAAATGTCATGTCCGAAATCAGTCAAAACTACATGCACACATTCATAGATACATATATAAGATATCGAGATAGGAAATAAGGTTTAAGCATGAGAATAAAAATCATTATCCAGGACTATGTAGCTCTATTCATACTAAGGGCACCCATAGGCTATATGTGTTCTGCTTTCCCTGCTAAAAGGGCCCAGTATGTGTTAGCCGCACAAATTGGAGAAAATCGAGGGACGAATAAAGCCACCAACACTCTAACCATTACAATATATAAATATGTATATGTACGTATGTATATATGTATATAATATGTGAACTATGAACAAGGTCATAAAGACCCCCATGCCAGCAAACGTGGTTTTCAGTATCAGTTCCCTCAGGACCTCCATCTTCCGCAGTGAGCTACACAACCCCCTTTAAACCCAAATTAAAACCATTTACACACATTCCCATCCATTAACCAAGGATTTTTTTAATTAGACAATTACCATTGGTATCTCATTATTTTAAGCCAATTCCATTATGCCATTCCAAAATTAATTCTCCAAATTAAATCCAAAGTTTCCAATTTAAAATCAATCCATGGCCACCAAGGCCTTTCAAAACCTATTTATGATCCATTAACCTTTTATCAAATGAAAGGTTTCAAAAGTAAAGTAGATTATGTATATGTCCATGTTTCAATACCAATTTCACAAGTTGGGTTAAGGTTAAAGCTAATTCCAAACCATTAAACCATAAAATTTGGGAAAATCTATGTTTCTCATTTCAATTCCCACAACCATGCATTTATTTAGTTCAAAATCATATGAAAAAACATAAAAAACCAATTCAAAACCATATAAACTTAATTCATGTAACAACCATTCCAAATCCCTTAACCCATATTCAGAAACCCGATAATTAAACCACATAGACAATAATTAAACATATATTTTTGTATATAATTAATTTTGGAAAGAGATATATGCTTGAAACACTCAAGAATATGAAAGCAATTTAAAGTTTGGAGCTAGGATGATGAATGCACAATGAAACCCTTTAATGTTCTTGGATTTTATGTTTGAGAGTGAGATAGGGTGATTTGATCTCTTAAAACTGATGGGAATAGTACTATTTTATATTTAAATGCTGTGAAAAGGGTGAAAAGATCAAAAGTCCCTCACCCTTAAGTGAAAAAAAATAAGACTGGATAATAACTACACCTTGGTGTGGCACGCCAATATCGCTGAGATTATCCTCCATGCCACGTCAATATCATAGAGGGTAACCTCCGTGACATGGTAATAACATGGAGGCTCACTACCTCAAAGTTTAAAAATTGCCACGAACCCCTTTCAAAAATTCTAGAACCTTTCTAAATTACTCTTTTAACATCCCTAAATACTATTCAAGTAAAAAAATTGATATTACAAACACAGGAGGGTCAAAAAAATCATTGTAATTTTTAAGGGTCTTACAATTTCAAACTTTTCTTGGTAGATTTTAGGAAATTCTTGACCAAAACCCTAAATAGCTTAAGGGCTTGATTTTAGCCCAAATTTAGCTTGGTTTTCATCCATTCTTTAGGGTTATGATTTTCATAAGTGGGACCCACATAGGGGTTTCGATGTTGTTTTTGGACCCGAAGTACAATGGTGCAATATGGGTATCGTTATTTTTGTATTGTCATGTAGATTATTATTTTGATATCTTTGCATCTTGAGTAGGCTTCTCGAAAGGGAAAAATAAAGGTTTAGCGATTTGTTGAGCTTTCTTCTGCGTTAAGTAGGCTAGATTTATCCCTTGTTAGATTGAGCTATGTCATAGTATATTTATGTATCTTGTTAGATTGGGATGAGTTTAGGTGTTGGATTGATGAAATGCAAGACTTGGGACTAGTTAGATCATTTTATTCATTTGATTTTGTGGAGTTAGAATGCTTATCTTATTGCCCTGAACCTTAGTGAATTAGACTTCATAACTCATTTTTAGCATGAAAATGACCTAAATTACTCAAATTAGGTAAAAATGCTTCAGACCCTCATGCTTAGGGTAATTTGGCCTTAGTTTCTTACACTAATAAAGGTTGCCTTAGTTTTATTGGACTTAGTTATAGTGCTTGAATAGAATCTATACCTTAGGACTAATTGTAGCTTGTTATACTTCTAAGAGTTGATTTGGATACCATAGCCTAGTCCGGAGTAGAAATTTAAATTAGAATATATTTTGAGGATTTAGAGGTGGGCTCTTGACCCACCTTAAGCTAAGATTAATATAGTTCTCTTAAACATTTTATACGCTTTTTAAATGCCTAGAGAATGCCCTTTGAGGTAATATCAAGGAGTTATGGTAATAAATTATTGTGATGACCTTGGAGGTAACGTTCATGGTCTAATTGACTAGATTATTGATTATGATATGATGAGCTACTGATTATGCTATTAAATACACACATGACTATATTGTGATTAAGCCGTTGATTAGGTTATCATTTAGTCCTTTGACTAAGCTATTGCTCTTGCTATGATCATGCTTAATAATTATACTAGTAACCATATTAGAAATCTTTATTATTGATGATATTTGACATTATGATGTTGATGATGCTAGAAGGCACGCGCAATGATTATATGGGAAGTTATGTTACTAATTATGTTTGAAATCATGATACTTCATTATATTATTGTTTATGTTATTGATTTTACCATCGATTATGATTATGTATATATATATATTGATACCCAAAAAGATGGAGGATATTATGATGATAAGATGATATCCAACAAAGTTGAAGGATGCTGCGATGATATTGATACTTGGCAATTCCAGAGCATGATTATCATGATATATACATGGAAAGACTGAAGGATATTTATGGTGATGAATTAATATCCAACAAGGCCAGAGAGGATTATATTGATGTTCCTATGTGTACATCTACCGGTTTGAGTCTGGAAAGCCCTATGTATGACAATTATATGCTTATATATAATTACGTGTAATGTGGGTATGATAATGATATTTGGGATGTCGGTTATAGCCCACTAGTGATAAATGCATATAAAGTGGTACAGTTGATGATTATTGCTAAATGAGGATTAGTGGTGGATATTGTTTCAATGGTTAATAATGAATAGTTGGCAATAAAAAATTAGTGGTAAAATAATGTTTAGTTAGTAAATGATGTTAGTTGATAAATGATTGTTAGATAATGAATGTTGGTGAATAAATGAATATGTAGTGAATAGTTGCCTAAGTGATGACTAGAGGTCATATGATACTAGTAATCGAATGAATTAGTTGATGAGATATGGTTGGCTAATAACCGGTGACTATTTGAGTAGTGATGATAAGGTGGTTAGTGATGATAATATTATGAAATATGAAAACTTTACTGAATGTTGGTAAATTATGTAATGATTATTAAATGTTGCTGAAAATTGGTTATAATGTTGGTTAATTTCTTTATTATTCACTTGGGTATACTATCCAGTTGTATGGGAGACTGTGATGAGTTCTTTACTTTTCTACATCAATTGGTATATGGGAAACAACTTTATAGTTATTTTTGCTTGTGTTGATGCTTTATGATGCATTATTATTTTGAATTATTTATTTATTATGCACAACGTTATGGGAATGTGTTGATGCCTTATGTTATACTGTATTTTAGTTTAGTTAATTATTCTGTACAATGGTATTAGAGGTTATTCAGGTTTGTTTCTATACCTTCTCTTAGTTTATGTTATCTCGCATTTTATCATTCTTATATCCTAATGTAGCTCAGTCGGCCGATGTTACCCATTTTTTGATACTCATACTACACTTCTATACCTTTTTTATGGATCTGAGTACTAGTTGATGCCGTTTATCTGAGTTCATGTGATGTTAATATTCTGGAGATAGGGTGAGCTCTTAGAGTCTGAGTCAGCCATTTCTTTCTATCTTAATATTTAGTCTTTTGTTTTGAAACAAATGTATTGACTATTTTAGACATTTGGGTTGTATTATTAACATTAGATGCTCTTGTATTGACTCTACCAGGTTTTGGGATTAGTACCGTAATTGACTATCTTATCTACTTAGAATGACTTGAATATTAATTAATTGTGTTGTTGATTTCCGCCTAAGTTGGGAAATTTCCTACCAAATTAACCCATTGTGTTAGCTTTGGGTTGTGGTTTGTCTTACCTACTAGTGGGTTTTAGTAGGTGCTATCATGACTTATAATTAGATCGTGATAAATTGATATTAGAACGTAGGTTTCACCAATATTATTGGTACAAGAGCAAGTGTCTAGTAGAGTCCTACTAATTGGAATGATAACTTCCATTTCCTATTTATGAGAGGCTATGGGACATTCTTAGGATTTCATCACTTCTTTTATTCATATTGTGCTAAGCGTCTGAGTTGGTTTGTAGAGTATTCCTTGATTTTACTCTTTTGCGGATGGACAGGACATGTGTTACTGCTACATAAGATGTGGATCTTGAGACCCATCCTAGGGATTCTACTTATGTTCGTGGATGACTTAGAGGTCGTGGACAGCTTCGAGATATGTCCCCAGTTAAGTGCCAGGATAGAAAACCTTCACAGACCCTATTCCTGCTCCTAAGCTAAAGATTGTTCTTCCACAACCAGCGGTAGGCCAGGGACCAGCCCAGGCTCTACTTGGGTTTATTCTTTCTTCATTGCTCAGAGATGTGTTGATTCAGCTTTTGGGGATAGTTGGCGGTGTGTCATTTGATGATGAATAGTCTATTGATCATAGTGGTACTGAGGTAGGGGCGCAACCTATAGCTATGGCTCCCAGAGTTGAGGTTTCTCTTACATCGGTAGTTGCTCAGCTAGTAGTTTCCTAGCTTTCTATGTCTTCTGAGGACCAGAAGATATTGAGTAGATCTTTGAGACTGGCTTTGCCTAGGTTTTTGGTGCAGTGATCAAGGATGTATATGAGTTTTTGATTGTATGTGGGGATAGAATTCATAGTTTGGGCCTTGTTGAGACTCGTGGTGTGGATTACAATATATTTTAGTTTGACTTGTCATCCTATCATTGGCAGAGAGGTTATATGGATTTTAGACTAGCTGGATATTTTACCTTGTCATGGACTCAGTTCTCCGATATATTTTTAGAGAAGTATATACCTTAAATCCTTAGACATTGTTTGAGGGATCAATTTTCTAGATTGGAGTAGGGCTCCATGATAGTTGTAGAGTATGATGTTCATTTTCATGAGTTGGCTAGGCATGTGTCTTCTATTCTGGATATTGAGTATAAGAGAGTTCGCTACTTTGTTAGAGGGTTGATACTTTCCATTCGTATGGCTACTCAGAGTTTTGTTGCCATGGGTAAGTCTTTTTCTGATATTTTAGATCATGCTAGGGTGATGGAGAAGTTGCACGGTGAGAGTCATAAGGGTCATGATAAGAGGCCTAGGTTTCAGGGCAGATTTAGTGGGAGTCGTAGTGGTTCCCAATTCAGATGAGGTAGTTCTCATGTTAGGTATTCTCTGTATCTATATTTTCTGACTCAGAGTCAGCCTAGTCGACCGGTTCAGGTAGTTATTTAGATTACTAACAAAGGTCAGTCTAGTGCTATAAACCAACCCGATCAGGGTGGTGGTCAGTCTTTGAGGGGTTAATCTTTTGGTCACTCTAGACCTAGTGGTTATTTTGGTTCAGTCGAATATGTTGGTTCTAGTTCAACTTACATTTCTTATTTTACTTGTAGAGTTTTTGGTCACTATTTTGGGATTGCCCTAGTCATGGGACAGTTGTTTCTTAATCTTGGAGTGTTCCCCTATTATAGTAGTTCATCCCTCAGCTAGAGGTGGTTTTCATGGTCATAGGGATAGTTTTTGGGGTACTTAAGGAGGTTCTTAGAAAGGCAGGACAAGAGGTCAACTAGGTGCCCAGCTAGGTGGCGGGCATGGTCAGTTATATGCAGTACCTACTAGATCCAAGGTTGAGACTTTAGATGCTGTGGTTACAGGTATGATTTTAGTATGCCACCAGTCATCCCTTGCTTTATTTGATCCTGGATCCACTTTTTCTTATATATTTTCTTATTATGCTCCACGGCTAGAGTTGTCTTGTGATTCATTATATGTACCATTGTATGAATCTAATCTAATGGGTGATTCTTTAGTAGTGGATCAAGTATTATGATCATCTGTTGTGACTGTCAGTTAGATCTGTCACAATGGGTTGGCCTAACCCAACCCTAGCGGGCTGGAGAGTTAAATGGGTTAGGATAGGTTAGCCCTTTTAACAAAAGGGCCTTTAAAATAAAAACCCAACCCAACCCTAAGCAGGCCACGGGTTGGGGCGGTTGATCCTACAAAAATAATATAAGCAACTCGAAACATGATAAGCAAAAATTACTAGACAATCTTCAACTTTTATGTTTTCACTTTAATATATCACCTGCTAGTTTTTAGCATGTTATAGGCATCTTACTGATACCTTTAGTTATAATTAGTTTGTGGTGTTGACTATAATAAGGATGATTATCTACAAATTTCATAGGAAAATTCTAATATGATTAAGATAATAAATACAAGTATACACAAAGTATCTACATAAAAGCAGTAAGATCATAATAAAAGAGAGGCTAAATTTAAAGAACATAATGTTGCATTAAGCAAAGGCAACAATTACTAAACAATCCCGAGTAAATGCAACTTCTTGAACTCACAACTAAAAGGAGCTTAGAATCCATTTGAAACAAACACTATGAACTTTCAAAACATTAGTATCAACTAAAGGATGGATAAAAAATAAGTAGTTAGATTGAAAAGATTGACAAAATCCTAACTCTAACAAATAAATGACCAACTTAAAAATATTTAATAATTATTTTTAAAGTCTCGACCCACAGGTTGGGCTTTGAGGCTGACGAGTTAGGCCTTTGAGGCCAACGGGCCGAGTAAGGTTGGGCTTATAAGCCTCATTCCTAAATGGGCTGAAAAAATATTTCCCAACCCTAGTTAATTAATGGGTTGGGTTGGGCCGACCTCACGGGCCAAGACTATTTTGACAACTCTACTGTCAGTGATGTTGATACTTATGTTGATCTTATTATTTTGGATATGGTGGATTTTGATGTGATTCTGGACATGGACTGGTTATCCCACTATCATACGGTCATGGATTGCTTGCCAAAATTGTTGCCTTAGCCATGCCCGACGTACCCCTAGTCGTGTGATGGGGAGCGGCTAGCCATGAGTCAATGGGAATTATTTTTTATGTTTATAGTAGGAGGCTTATTTCAAGGAGTTCAGAGTCTTATCTCACTTATATTTGTGATACTAGTATGGAGAGTTCATTGCTTGACTCTGTTCTTATTAATTATGAGTTTCTTGATGTTTTCCCTAGCAACCTGTCTGGTATTTCCCCTTTTTGTGAGATTGAGTTTGATATTGATCATGAGCCTAGCGTGCGACCTATTTCTATAGAGCTTTATTGTGTGGCTCCTGTCAAGCTTAAAGAGTTAAATTCTCGGCTTCAAGATCTTCTTAGTAAGGGTTTTATTAAATTGAGTGTGTCTCCTTGGGGATCTTATTTTCAAGAAAAAAGATGGCTCTATGCAAATATGTATTGATTATAGGTATCTTAATAAGGTGACAGTGAAGAACTCTTATCTTATGCCTCAGATTGATGATTTGTTTGATCAGCTTCAGGGTGCATCAGTGTTTTCTAAGATTGATTTGAGATCTGTTTATCATTAGTTGAATATTCAGGACTTATTTGGATTCCTTCATGATAATGTTCATTTATGACATCCTTGTGTATTCGAGGAGTAGATAGGAACGTGTACAACATTTAAGACTTGTGCTCCAGACTTTGAGAGATCATATGTTTTTTGCCAAGTTCTCTAATTGTGAGTTTTTGCTTGAGTCAGTGACATTCCTTGGACGTGTGGTGTCTCATGATAGTATTATGGTAGACCCAACTAAGATTGAGGTGATTCATGATTGGGATAGACCTACATCTCCGATCGAGGTTCATAACTTTTTTGGTTTGGCTGATTATTATAGACGTTTCGTTGAAGGCTTTGCTACTATTTCAGCCCCTATGACCAGTTGACTCAGAAAGAAGTTTCTTTCCGATGGTCCAAGGAGTGTGAGATGAGCTTTCGATAGCTAAAGAAATTTCTCACTTCAGCTTCTATTTTAGCTTTTCCTATTAAGGGTGGGGGATTCACCGTGTTTTGTGATGCTTTAAATGTTGGTCTAGGTTGTGTACTAATGCAGTGGAGTTGTGTTATTACTTATGCTTCTAGATAACTTAAGTTGCACGAGTGAAACTACCACATTCTTGATTTGGAGTTGGCGACGGTAATTTTTGTGCTTAAGATTTGGAGGCATTATCTTTATGGTGTGCATTATGAGATTTTCACTGATTAACATAGTTTTCAGTATTTCATGACCTATAGGGAGCTAAATTCTAGACAATGTAGATGGATGGAGTTGCTTAAGGACTATGATATTTCGATTGTGTATCATCTAGGCAAGGCAAATGTGGTAGCGGATACCTTGTATTGGAAGACAGTGAGTATAGGTAACATAGATTGTATTTTAATTTCCCATAGACTGTTGGCATGGAATATTTAGTGCTTAGCCAACTTAATGGTTCACCTTGATATTTCAGATCCTAGGAGGATTTTGGCTAGTGTGGAGGCAAGGTTCTCACTATTTGAATAGATTCGAGATCGTTATTTTGAGGATAGCAAGCTTCACTTCCTTTGAGATTAGGTATTGACTGGTGAATCTGAGAGGGTCACCTTATATTTGGAGGGTGTTTTGAGGTTTTATGGCCGCATTTGTGTTTTACAGATTGATGACTTGATTCAGTTAATTTTGCATGAGGCTCATAGTTCTAGATATTCTATTCATCTCAGCACAACCAAGATGTATAGATATTTGAGGCAACATTATTGGAGAAGTGTTATGAAAAGAGATGTGGTAGATTTTGTAGCTCGTTGCCTATGTTATCAGCAGGTAAAGGCCAAGTATCAGCGTCTGGGTGGTTTGACTCAGGTTGCCCAAAGTGAAAATGGGAACGAATTACCATAGATTTCGTTAGTGGTTTGCCTTGCACTTCCCATAGTTCTGATGGTATTTGGGTCATTGTAGATCATTTGACCAAGTCAACATATTTTATTCCTATTTAGATGTCTTTTAGTACTGAGAGGTTGGCCTATATATATATTTGGGAGATATTCCATTTGCATGGTGTGCCCATTTTAATCATTTTGGACCGTGGTTCTGTGTTCACTTTGAGATTTTATAAAGCTTTTCAGGATGAGTTGGGTACTCAGGCAGATCTTAGTACAACCTTTCATCCACAGATCAATGGCCAGTCTGAGCGGACTATTCAGGTTCTTGAGGATATGCTTTGAGCCTGTGTTTGTAATTTCGGAGGATAGTGGGAGCAACACTTAGCCTTGGCATATTTCATGTATAATAACAACTATCATTAATTATTGAGATGGTGCCTCTTGAGGCTTTGGATGGTAAGAAATGTCGTTCTCCGGTTCGATGATTTGAGACTTTTGAGGTTAGACCCCGTGGTACTAATTTGCTTCAAGAGTCATTGGATAGAGTCAGGGTGATCAGGATAGGTTAGAGTAGATAGAAGGCCTATGCAGACCGCAGGCTTTATTCCTTGAGATTTGGAGTTGGTGACCGTGTATTCCTCCGTATATCACCCATGAAGAGTGTGATCAGGCTCAGGAGGAAGGTCAAGCTCAGTCCTGGATATATTGGACCTTTCGAGATTCTCTGTCCAGTTGGTGAGGTAGCTTATGAGTTAGCTCTATCTCCAGATTTTTTTGTTGTTCATCCAGTTTTCCATGTCTATATGTTGCGGTAGTATATTCCCAATTCATCTCATGTGCTTAGATGGGACTCAGTCCAGTTGGATGAGCGTTTGACCTTTGTAGAGGAGCTGGTGCTCATTTTAGCTAGTGATGTGAGGTGATTGAATACTAGAGATATTCTTTTAGTCAAGGTTCAGTGGAGGCACCGCCCAATGGAGAAGGACACTTGGGAGATTGAGAGTGAGATGCGGGACCAGTATCCTCACCTGTTCGACACTTTAGGTACATCCTAATCCTTAACTTTAGATGATGAACGTTCCTTTAGTAGTGTATATTGTAATGAACCTTTATATCATTTTCCATATTTTCGCTTATTTTTTACGTTAGAAATTTTCTATAGCTGTCCCAAGTTATTTATGACTTTCTAGGACTGATAGTTCAGTTATCGGGTAGTTCATTTGTTTTTTAGAGACAATTTCCCTGTTTAGAAGTCTTCGCTGGTTCCAAATGGTGATCGGGAGAAAACTTTAGTAAAATGATCTCGTATGAAAATACTAACTGCACCAGCAGCTCCAAAATAATAATTTTAGGCTAGGTAGACCTTTGGCTCAGGTCCCGAGGCACCCGAGCTCATTTCAATCTATTGGTCAAAAAGTTGAGAAATTAAAAGTTTAGGTGTGGGACCCACATTTGGTCCAAATAACCTCGGATGGAAAATATGAGTGCGCTATTGAGTCAGTAGCGTTGAATTTAGTATGGTTATATAGCTTGGTTACGTACAAGGGTATTAGAATGAATTCCGAGGGTCTGACAAAAACTTGGAAATTTTCCAAGTTTACAGCTGCTATATGTGTGCCGATGATCGCCAACCATGGGCGGCAATTGGGACTCCTCGTGTAGAGAAAATGGTGCGATTGCCAAGCCCTATCACGATCGCGGCCTGTTCAGGCTGGGGATAGTGCGATCACACATCTGTCCTTCGTGATAGCAACATCTGATTACCTGATGAAGGTATAAATAGGACCATTATGTCGCGAATTAGCCCAGAAAAAACCCTAACGAGCGGGATATCTTACAATTGAGACTTGTGGATGACTTGAGAGCTTGATTAACATCGATTTTCGCAATTATCTTTCGAATTGAGGTTAGATTTCAACCTTTTCTTGGTGGATTTTAGTGAACTCTTGACCAAAACCCCAAATAGCTTGAGGGTTTGATTTTATCCCCAATTTAGTTGGTTTTCACCCATTCTTGAGGGTTATGATTCGTTGATCAGGTATGAACTTTGGGTTGACCTTGAAAATGTGATTTCCATAAGTGGGACCCACATGGGAATTTTTTAAATTGTTTTTGGACGCGAAGCACAATGGTGCAATATGGGTGTTATACCCCATTTTAACACAGGTGAAATCGAGATACAACATATTGAAATTTTTTTAATTAAATTAAGGAAGTCGCACTACTAAAAACTTGGCTATTAGCTACCAAGATTAGCGAGGGACAAATTGTATGTCGATATAGTGAGGGATTTTGCAACGATGTCCCCCATATAAATTAAATATTTTAATTTTTATTTTCTTTAAAAAGGCGGAGAGGGACATCCCTCACTAAAATATGATGATAATAAAAGGCCAATATTAAATTTTTTATAGAAAGGGATTCCCCTCGCTAAATAATAACAAATAAATTCATATTTCAAAGAAAATTTAAATATAATTTTTAATTTTTTAATTTTCATTTACTTAAAAGGCTAAGAGGGACATCCCTCACAAAAATATGATGATACTAATAAAGAGCTAATATTAAATTTGTTCTAGTGAGGGCCCTCGCTAAATAATAACAAATAAATTCATATTTCAAAGTAAATTTAAATATAAAGTGGCAATGCATTAATAAAAAATAAATGAAAATGAAATATAAGTCATCTAAGGATTCCTCAATACGATACATATAATTATTTTGTGATTTTTTTTCTTTGTAGTGAGGGAAATTTCTCACTAAGTTAAATATGTAAAATTGAGTATTTAATAAATAACCATATTATAGATTTACAATAAAAAACAATAGCAATGATATCAATTGTTTGATTTCTCAATAATTTCTTTAAAACCTTTTTTTCTTTCATACTACTAAATTACATTATTTTTCTACACATAACCAAAAATTTATATATATGTACTTTTTAAAAATGTTATAATTGAATGAGTAACTTAGATGGTGATAATTCAAATTACTAGAAATGTTTTAGTGGCATTCTTAATAAAAGTTGATGAATTATGTTAGCTTATAATTAATTTGATAATGGAAAAAAGTGATGTATTAGTGGTATAAGTAATACTATAAGTAATTGATTAGCTTGTAGTTGATATTGTAGTACATAGAAGTGAATTAGAGATATGTAATGTTATTGATTGATCGTCTTATAATTTGATAACTACACTAAGTAGATATGCACAACAAAATATTATTGATATTAATCTATATACCAATAATTACAGCGAAATAAAATAGTATCTTTAATAGTTTATTAAAATAATATTGATTGATTAACTTATACGATAGTTAAACTAAGTAAAGTTTACTAGTGATTTTTTTGTAATATCATTGACTGCTAAGTTATGCATTCATTAGCGATATCATTAAGTAATATTAGCGAATGATATATTAATATATATTTTGACAACTATACAAAGTATAAGTGTATTAATAATATTTATAAAAATTATTATTGATATATTAACATGTCTATCTATTTATCTATAGTATTATAAAAACACGAATACAAATGTTGGTTGACTAAAATATCTTTTAAATATTGAAGGATTTTTATACCCTTAAATTTTTCAGTTAAATTAAGATAAAATTATCAAAGAAAACAGCAAAATAGTATTATCCTAATTTACTTTGGCTGAGAAATATTCTAATCTGAAACTTTTCTCAAGAATTCATATTCTCACAAAAAAATAAATATATGGTCGAAGGATTAAAATAAAGCATTATCCAAAGATAAAAAAGATAAAAATATATCCCACATAATATATATTATCCTAATATACTTTGGGTGGAGTATCGTAATCCACAAATGTTTTCAAGAAATCAATTTTTCAACAGTAAAATAAATTACAAAATCCGTCTTCTCAATAACTCTAACTCCAGGAAATTGCATGTCATAGACTCAAATATGAGTGACTTACATATTTGACCCCAATAAGAAATATCTTTAAAGAATAATCTTCCTTACTTTTTAAGTATAGTACAAGTACCATTTTGCACCTCTACACCTCAAATATATTTTTTTAGACTTTTCATACTTATTTGTCGCTTAAATTTTATTTTTTTATTATTTTTAACTTTTTATTTTTTCATTTAATTTTATTATTTTATTTTTTTATTATTTTCACTTTTTATTTTTATTTTAATTTTATTTTCATGTTTTAATTCATTTGTCTCAACTTTTATTTTTTCACTTTTTTTTTCTCAAGCATTATCTATTTCTTTTTTTTCTTAATTCATTTGTCTTTAACATTTATTTTTTTTTATTTTTGGTTTTTATAAGTTCTTTTTTTCCCCTCATTTTTGTCAAACTTTATTTTTATTTTTCCTCTCATTTTTTATTTTCTTAATTTTTTTAATTCTTTGCTTTTTTCTTAATCATTATTTTTTTCTTGCCTTTTTTTTTCTCACTCTTTTTTTTATTTCTCTATTTTGTTTGATCGTTTTTTTCTTTTTTCGATTCTCATTTTTCCCTCATTTTTTCAAAATTTATTTTTATTTTTCCTGTCATTTTTATTTTTCTCAATTATTTTTAATTCTTCACTTTTTCTTGATTTTTATTTTTTTCTTTCCTTTTTTCTCTATATTGTTTTAATTTCTCTATTTTGTTTAATCATTTTTTTCTTTTTTTCCCAACTTCTATTATATTTTGCTAATAAATAAAAAATTGAATAATCTAGAAAGATGTCTTCTTTTTTTGACATCAAAGCAAATTTAAGGGCATGAATTGTTGATACGAAATTCTTTGAAATCCTTGAGATAAGTTGTGCCACTAAGGCGAGAGTTGTAGAACATCTTATAAATGAAAACATAACGTGGTAGAGTCAACTCTTGCCCGTGGGACATAATTTATAGTTTGAAAATCCTTGAGCTAAGTCTTGCCTCAAAGGCAAGAGTTGTAGAACATCTCATAAATGAAAACATAGCGTGGTAGAGTCAACTCTTGTCTGTGCGGCATAATTTGTAGTTTGAAAGTCCTTGAGCTAAATCTTGCCTCTAAGGCAAGAGTTGTAGAACATCTCATAAATAAAGACATAACGTGGTAGTGTCAACTCTTGCCGTCGGGCATAATTTGTAGTTTGAAAGTCCTTGAGCTAAATCTTGCCTCTAAGGAAACAGTTGTAGAACAGCTCATAAATGAATACATAACATGGTAGAGTCAGCTCTTGCCCGTGGGGCATAATTTGCAGTTTGAAAGTCCTTGAGCTAAGTGTTTCCTCTAAGGTAAGAGTTGTAGAACATCTCATAAATAAAAATATAATGTGGTGGTGTCAACTCTTATTCGTAGGGCATAATTTATATTTTGAAAGTCCTTGAGCTAAGTCTTGCCTCTAAGGCAAGAGTTGTAGAACATCTCATAAATAAAAACATAACGTGGTAGAGTCAACTCTTGCCCGTGGTGCATAATTTGTAGTTTGAAAGTCCTTGAGCTAATTAAGTCTTGTCTCTAAGGCAATAGTTGTAGAATATCTCATAAATGAAGACATAACGTGGTGGTGTCAACTCTTGCCCTTAGGGCATAATTTATAGTTTGAAAGTCTTTGAGCTAAGTCTGGCCTCTAAGGCAAGAGTTGTAGAACATCTCATAAATGAAGACATAACGTATGTGGTAGTGTCAACTCTTGCCCGTGGGGCATAATTTGTAGTTTGAATGTCATTGAGCTAAATCTTGCCTCTAAGGAAACAGGTGTAGAACATCTCATAAATAAAAATATAACGTGGTAGAGTCAACTCTTACCCGTGGGGCATAATTTGTAGTTTGGAAGTCCTTGATCTATGTCTTGCCTCTAAGGCAAGAGTTGTAGAACATCTCATAAATGAAAACATAACGTAGTAGAGTCAACTCTTGCCCATGGGGCATAATTTATAGTTTGAAAGTCCTTGAGGTAAGTCTTTTGAAAGTCCTTGAGCTAAGTATTGCCTCTAAGGCAAGAGTTGTAGAACATCTTATAAATGAAAACATAACGTGGTAGAGTCAACTCTTGCCCATGGGACATAATTTATAGTTTGAAAATCCTTGAGCTAAGTCTTGCCTCTAAGGCAAGAGTTGTAGGACATTTCATAAATGAAAACATAGCGTGGTAGAGTCAACTCTTATCTGTGCGGCATAATTTGTAGTTTGAAAGTCCTTGAGCTAAGTCTTGCCTCTAAGGCAAGAGTTGTAGAACATCTCATAAATGAAGACATAACGTGGTAGTGTCAACTCTTGCCGTCGGGCATAATTTGTAGTTTGAAAGTCCTTGAGCTAAATCTTGCCTCTAAGGAAACAGTTGTAGAACAGCTCATAAATGAATACATAACATGGTAGAGTCAACTCTTGCCCGTGGGGCATAATTTGCAGTTTGAAAGTCCTTGAGCTAAGTGTTTCCTCTAAGGTAAGAGTTGTAGAACATCTCATAAATAAAAATATAATGTGGTAGTGTCAACTCTTATTCGTGGGGCATAATTTGTATTTTGAAAGTCCTTGAGCTAAGTCTTGCCTCTAAGGCAAGAGTTGTAGAACATCTCATAAATAAAAACATAACGTGGTAGAGTCAACTCTTGCCCGTGGTGCATAATTTGTAGTTTGAAAGTCCTTGAGCTAATTAAGTCTTGTCTCTAAGGCAATAGTTGTAGAATATCTCATAAATGAAGACATAACGTGGTGGTATCAACTCTTGCCCTTAGGGCATAATTTATAGTTTGAAAGTCTTTGAGCTAAGTTTGGCCTCTAAGGCAAGAGTTGTAGAACATCTCATAAATGAAGACATAACGTATGTGGTAGTGTCAACTCTTGCCCGTGGGGCATAATTTGTAGTTTGAATGTCCTTGAGCTAAATCTTGCCTGTAAGGAAACAGTTGTAGAACATCTCATAAATAAAAATATAACGTGGTAGAGTCAACTCTTACCCGTGGGGCATAATTTGTAGTTTGAAAGTCCTTGAGCTAAGTCTTGCCTCTAAGGCAAGAGTTGTAGAACATCTCATAAATGAAAACATAACGTAGTAGAGTCAACTCTTGCCCATGGGGCATAATTTATAGTTTGAAACTCCTTGAGGTAAGTCTTTTGAAAGTCCTTGAGCTAAGTATTGCCTCTAAGGCAAGAGTTGTAGAACATCTTATAAATGAAAACATAACGTGGTAGAGTCAACTC